>NC_092424.1:50158881-50312950 GCF_036169615.1 Heliangelus exortis
CAGAAGTGGTGGCTGTAGGAAGCATGTGAAAAATCGAAAAAGAGGATAAGGGAAGAGAGTCTCTTTCCAAGTGACAGTAAGTAAAGAATTATTCAGGGGGAAAAGAAAACCTGACTCAGTTGTTACGAGCACATTGCTTTGTTTTACAGGGCAGCTTCTGTTTTGAGCTAACTTTTAATTAAGATGGCTGGAGGACAGCAGTTTGAATCAAATGAGCTGGCTCTACAGGGTGCTTTTGCTTATCCAATGGCACTGCTGTTAGGAGTCCCTGAAACTTTATAAAGGATCTTCTTCTGATCTCTTGCGTAGGCTGTCACACTATCTCCTTTTTGAGCAGTGCACCGGGCCTTACAGAAGTGTGGGTGATAAGAAGGCTCTTCATTCTCTAGTTGCTTTGCTGCTGCTTTTTATCAAACCATGATTTAGCTGAAGGCAAAGAACAGTTGGTTGAAGAAATGATAATGAGGGTTTTCTGGGCATGAAAGAGATCAAGGAATTTAATTTTTTTAAGTAGTTCAACTCTTGACAGATATGTGGAGGAAACGAACTTAAATTACCTGCAGAGGTGTTAAATGTCTGTGCAGCCTTTCAAAAGCTGCACAAAAGCATTCAGAAATGTACCTCTTCAAAAGCAGACACAGTAAGTGAAAAGAGTTGAAAGGAGTATCATCTGTGACTGAAAACTAGTTGTAAAATGCAAAGCTTAGCTCAGTTTTCAAATGTACTTGTGTTATTTTGTACTTGTGTTCGCTGAAGGTAAAGCAGCATACATCTTGACCTGTAAGGAGGAAAGCAATGGTTAAACTCATCTAAAAGTTGTTGTCTTTGAGAATCACAGCCCAAACTGTTTGGTGCCCCAGGAGCTTCCCTGTTTTGTGCTCCAGTCCCAGAATCCTATAACTGGGCTCTACCCACTGTACCGTGTCTTCCCAGGACAGACCTAAATCTCTTGCATGGACACCGCAGAGGATGAGCCTTGCTGGATGTCTCCCATAGCTATAATCTTCTCTTCTGCAGCAGTTGGGATCCTCTTCAGGATGAAGCATGAGGCCCACCTCTGCTCTCTTGTCAGTTACTGTGAACCATCCCTGCCAGGTAGCTAAAAAGAGAGGAGAAAGCCTCTGGCATCCATGGATTTCACAGTGCTGTAGAAGAAGATTCTGGGAGCATGGGTGGCTCTTGTTGCAGTGGCAGTATTTGGGCAGAGGGGACAGTCAGTGTTGGGGTGAAATGGTAATGTGCTCTGATGTCTGGTTCCCCGTAGTTGCAATGACCACATTGGCAAAATGAGTGAAAAAAAATGAACTTGTCAATGGAAGTCATTAAATGTAGCTTGTGTTGCTCCAAGGGGATGTGTCCTCCACAACTGGAGTGGGGTGGTGGCACTGCAGCATTTCTGTCAGCGTGTCCTGTTTTGTTCCTTCTTCTGGCAGAAGACCAGAAGACATCAGAAGGAAAGAAAAATTATTTGTTACTTTCTGAGCTGGCAGAGCCTGCACACAAGTGAAGGGGCAATTGCAGCCGGTGCAGAGGGGGGGTATTTGAGGACAGAAACTTGTTTTGGTTAGCTGGACCATCTCTGCCATCTTGTGGAGCTTCTCCCCAAAGTGCCCACTGCTCACCCTGCAGCCTGCCACTGGTTTATCAATAGACCTGTCAAGCTGACTGTCATTTCCAGTGGACCATTGTCCCACCCAGTTTGGCACAGTCCAACGACCTGGCAGCCCTCCTTGGAAGACTGGTAAACTTAGCTTTGGCTGTGCTGGCAGTGCTGGTTTGGGAAGTGATGCCCAGCATCTGCCAACCCCACAGCAAGCTGCTGTCTCTGCCAATAGCAGAGTTGCACTAGTGGATTCTCCATCCCTGGAGATATTTAAAAAGAGACTGGATGTGGCACTCAGTGCCATGGTCTGGTAACTGCAGCGGTAGTGGATCAAGGGTTGGACTTGATGATCTCTGAGGTCCCTTCCAGCCCAGCCGATTCTATGATTCTATGTACCAAATGCCTCCAGAATTTGAAAGAAACAGGTCATTTTGCTGCAGCATGGGTCTAGTAACCCAAATACTTGGTTGAGATTGAATAGAAGCATTAAATGTCATCTGATGAAGTAAAAACCTCTCTAATTACTGTTAAAAATGTGTTATGTTCTAGTTTATTTTCCATCAAAATATGTAAATAATTTGCACTCCTAAATAAGGTGTTTTAAGTCAAGAAACATATGGTTTTTTAAAACATTCATGCCAAGTATGTTTTGACTTTTGAGTGGCTTTCTGAAGCATTACAAAGTAGGAAGTTGTGCTTGTCCTGTCTTCATTTCATATTTATGCTCACTAGCCCTTTTCTGAGCCATCATGTTTGCATTTTCTTCCCCATCACTCCGTGGCCACCCAGAACTCACCAGGTGGGATCAGAGAAGGCAGCACGCTTCAGTTTGTTTGTTTGTTCTGGTTTTTTCAGTGTGGTTGTATTTAGTTCCTATGATGCAATGTTGTCCTCAGGATGTAACAGTCAGTTTGACCTCTTCACAAACACCAAGCAAGTATGTGAGAAAACATTTTATGAGCCACAAGAGAATTCTTGGGGGCTCTTAGCAGAGCAGAAAAATTTTCCTTTGGCTGGCGATGGTGAGGACTAGACTGTGCCTCGGACTGTAGTAGCATAAGAAGAAAAGACTTGTAAGCAGGAGAGGTCACCATAGACTGGGATCACTCACTGGTTTTCCACATCATTTGATTCCCTTTCCGTTCATGGAAATTTTAAAGGTATTTATTCAGGTCACTGCTTCCTCTATAGCCTTTATGACACACCTCAGTTCAGCATCTGCAGCCTTCAGACTTAAGTAAGAAGCATTCACTGTGGTTAAACCATAAGCTGGGTTTCACAGAATTTGCAGTGCTCTATGAGGACAGGGCATGGAAAGAAAAAATGGCATGGTTTTTATTTTGATTGTGAAAGAAAGGCGACTTCTGCGACTTCCCATAGGTTATTTGATGTTTGCAAAGTGTGTATGTATTTGAATTATGATTCCTCATTTTAAACTGTTAGGGATACTAAGAACTGCCAGACATCCATGGCAATGGATGGCATGGTGTTTCTGTAGTTTTTTGGTTGAGGCACTAACAATAAAAAAATAGGGAATTCTTTGAAACCCAAGAATGATTTATTTTTTAAAAAAACTTAGGCATTCCTTCTACCACACACAAAAAAGTTATTATTTCCCCCAGTACACTTCTGATTTTACATTATGAGGAAAAAACCCACCAAAATCTCAAATCTTGGGTCACATCTTTTTGTATATGGTACAGTATTTGCCATCAGTTAAGGATATTAACTTAGGTAAAGGGTTTATTGTTCTACAAAAAATACTTCCAAATTTGTTGTATTTGTGATAGCGCTGAAATTCTCAAGGGAGTTTTATATCCATGAAATATTTTTAATTATGCTCCATCTTCCTCTTATGACATGTATGAACTCACTATGGCAAATAAGAGGGTTTTTTAACATTAAAAAAATTAATAATAACATACCTCTGATGTATCTCTGATAGATAGTAGTCTGACTTGATCAATAAATATGGGCACGTTGTGGTTTTTTATGTGACAGACAATTTTACAGGAGGAGGTAGACACTACCAGTATACCACTTCAGCCAAAATTATAATGCCAATAGAAAAATACAGCACTATTAAGAAGAAATATGATTTCTGTTGTTCCTTGCAGCCTCAGGGCTGGTTCCTGGGCATCCCTTTGCCCTGCAGGAGACAGAAGCCCAGCAGGATGTGAGTAGTGTGGATTGAACCTGGGAGCTGAGGAATAAAATAAGATTTCTCTCTCTTTGTTGTGAAGGAGTATGATCAAAGTAACTTTGTGTGTTTCTTTCTGTGTCTTTACTGACTGTGTTAGAAAAAAATCATTTTACAAGGCTCATTGGTGATTTAAATAAGTCTGTCATCTCACCTCCCAGTTTTTTGTCTTGCATGAAAACCCTTCTGCTCTGAAAGGTCTGTGTCCTGCTGGGAAAACATGCTTTTACTGGGAAATGTGACATTAATGTAGTTTAAGATAACAGAATAACACTGCCTAGTATAATGTCATTTTACCTTAGTTTTCTGTGCTCAGAAAGAAAATGGAAATTCCTGTAAATCCTGCTAGCAACCAAAGAGCAGCTTCCTGTAGGCATGTTTAAGTTTGTAATGACTACCACACTTCAGGCTGACCTTCCATTCACCCCACTTCTTGCTTAAAAACTGATTTCACATCTCATGGAGCTGCATAGTTATGAGCAAGTATAAACTCCTCTAAAGACATGGATGGTAGCTGGTGATTTATTTCAGAGGTTATGAATAGAGTAAAATAGGTGAGCAGATGCTGCAAATGCATCAGGATCCTCCAGCAGCTGTAATGCAGCTCCTAGCAGCGGTGGTAAATGGAGACTGGAAAAGGGGCTGCACTTCTGCTGCAGAGAAAACCTGGTGCTTCTGGTGTCAGGAACGTGAAATGTGTGCTGTTATGTGGCAAAAAAAGTGTAGGTCCATATGAAAGCGTGCCTGGTCTTTATCTTAAGCTTTTAGTGCATTGCTGAGGAGTGGGACAGGCTTTTGTCTCTCATCCTTTTGCATTCCTCCCACAAATCATATTGGAAGAGAATTGCCACTTAGTAGTTTAGCTTAGTGCCATTCTGGTTGTTTCCATGTTACTACAACAATTTACCCTAAAAAGGAATACTAGAAGTCTCTTTTTGACTAAATATAAGCTGTTCACTTGTTAAAGCTGCGGAATTTTCTACATGAATTTATGTTGCTTTTACTACATGGATATCTCTCCAGCCATATTAATCAAATACTGTTTTCAGAATGACAAGAAGGTTACACTTGGTGTTGGGTATTTTTACTTACTTATCTTGGGGAGTATTTTCTGATGCACTGTATTCTGTGAAAGAAAAGGTAATTTTCTTTTTTGTGAGTTAATGTCCATTCACCTTTCCATGGGAGTGAGAAAAGAGGAATAGTTCTCATCTGGATGCTACTAATGATTTTTTTTTAATCTTATATGGGTGTTTCTGCCTTTCAATTATTTTATCAATCAAGTGTAAGCTGGCTCGGATGTAATTTAAAGTATTGTTAGAACAATATTTCAGATTTTGAAATATCCAATCAATTTAAGAATTTACTGCAGGTCTCTACAGGTTCTTACAGAAACCAAAAATATGTATCTCTGAAAAAAATCTTTGGTGGTGTCTGTAGTAAAACTACAGTAAGCCTTTAAAGAACTTCAATTTTTAGCTCATGTTAAAAAAAACCCTGTTGGGATGACAGGAGGCACATATTGCCTATGCCACGAGTAGATTTCTTAAGTGATATTCATAGCATTGAAGATAGGGGTCTCATTAGCTTCAGCTCAAAGCCTTGAATGTCAAAATTCATGTCTTGACCATAAATCTTCTGGCACACATTTAAGGCAAGCTCTTTTCAGGATACACCAAGGGGAGGAGGAGAGATGGATTGTTTGTATCCCAATTGTCAATTTAGTGTAGTTTGCTTTGGTGGTTCATCACCATGTGATTTACTTCCCAGCCCAGTATCTTCTGATGTGCTTACAGTATCTGATTTACATAAGCATAAGACAAAGGAGAAATAAATGGACCCAAATGTGACTCTAATGAAGAGGGATGAAGTTTTGGGAAGAGCTGTTCTGCTCAAGTCTCTGAAGTGAATGCTGCAGCTGGAGGCCTGTACCCCACACTCCCTGGGGATCTGGGGATGTTCTCCCTGTCTCTCCCACTGCCAAGCTCTTTGGTCTTGGAGAGAGTGTATTGCCCACTGAGTGTTCTCTACTACCTTTTATTTACTTGATGAAGTATGGATTTGACTAGTTATCAGTTTGATATTGATGTTTATCAAGCCTATAGTGTTATAAAAGCACATGTCTTTAAAGTAAGGATGAAAGTTGGTTTTGAAAGCTGAGATCCTTTCATCTTTGCTTGTGTTGTCTTTCACAGGGTTTTTTGTGCCTTTGGAGCCGGTGAGTCTGCTTGCAGAATAAGGATCTGTTAGATTATAAGGGTGTTGGAATCCAATCTTGGTTGCTGTTACGTTGTATGACAGCCCTAGAGTAAATCTAGAAATGCAATACAGTTCCTCAGGATGCACTAGTTATGCCCACCTAGGCTTTGAAAAGTTTTAAATAGCACCTAATTGGGTGAATGGTAAATCGGGAAAATTACAAGTACCCTAATAATCCCTTTTACTCAGTGAAGGTTTATACTATAGGCTCAATTCTGAATATCTGAGGAACATACAGAATTTTAATCACAAGCGGTGTATGTTTTTATAGCAAGAGTAAACTGTGAAAATTAAAGTTTACATTTGTTTATTCCGCTCATTGAATGAAGCAAAAGGAAAAAAAGAAAAAAAAATTTGTTGTCTCAATATAATTGTTGTCTCAATTTTGTTTATTCTGGCTACTTCAGGTTTCCCCTAGGGTGTATTTAGAAGAAAGAAGAGTCTGAA
Organism: Heliangelus exortis; assembly: GCF_036169615.1. Taxonomy (NCBI): domain Eukaryota; kingdom Metazoa; phylum Chordata; class Aves; order Apodiformes; family Trochilidae; genus Heliangelus; species Heliangelus exortis. The sequence goes on from NC_092424.1 coordinate 50,165,391, forward strand.
AATAATCTGAATATTTTAAAGATAACCCAGTGTGAAAGTCGATCCACGTTTCCTGCTTTGAATCATGCAGTAATCTCAATATAATAATTCTTGTTATTTGTAGTAAGAAAGTAGAAAATGTGTATTTTGCATTCTAGGACAAAATAATTTATTTTGTTTTTTAACCTTCTGAAACTTTCTGATAACAGTTAGAAGTAGAAAAATTGACTGGTAGGTAAGTTTTGAAGTATTTGTTATAGCTTCAGCATAATTCTGTGAGGTGACTTTGAGGCATGAGATAAAGAAAACACTTGTTAATAGAAAATTTAAAAATGCAGTGTTCACCCTCTTTCTTTTTCCTTTTTTTTTTTTTTTTTTTTTTTCTTCTACACAGGATATTAACGTATGTATCCTTGAAAACTACCCTGAATGTTCCAATCCCAGGTTATTTTACATCATACCATATTTCTGTGGACAGCATCCAAGATGCAGGTAAAATATGCAAGCTATCCCAATTTGTTCAGCAGTAGCTATTACCAACATTTTGTCAGAAACTGGTAATAAAGAGGCAACAGTTATTTGGCATACAAAAGAAAAATCTAAGTACTGTGTAGCCCTGTATGTGCTAGCTGCATGTATAGATTCTGGAATAAGGAGGGTAATGCCAATGTAGTACTATTCTTTTTTATTGATTTAATAGTTAAATAATAAATAAATATCTGTAGATACTTTTTTTCTGTGTCAGCAAAGTGAGAATGGCAATGACTGTATGGGCTCATTACTCATTTTACTTGCATTGTAATTTTGCAGTACAGGGGGTTAGTTCTGCTCAGGTGTTCATACCACATTTATATATGAGCAATTTCAGGTTTCTATGCCCAAGTAAGAAATAGTTATCATGCTTAAAACTATGTAAATGCAGCCTTCTGCTGCTGTAATTGAGCTAGCTCATTTTTAGTGTATGCCCTTCTCATATTGCTGTGTTACTGATACTGCATGGTAAATTTTTATGCAATAATATATGAATAATTTTAAATGCCTCTTGTTTTCAAATACTTCTGTATTGGCAGTCAAAGTGTGTTCTTTATCAGGTTTGTTCAACTTCAAGGTATTTATCCATTTATTGTTACCACTTCTTCATAGTAGAACAGCTGCACATGTTCTCAAAAATTTCTCTCAAAAGCCATACATTTTTGTAGCAATAATACTGAGAGAAAATGTGTTCCATCTTATGTCTGATTCTAAGCACCTTTGCTGTAAAATCCTGCTTTAGTTGTTTACATAAGTGAAATTATGATTAAGAAACAAAACAGATTAATGACTTGATTTTCATTACACATTTTTCTTAATGTATTTTAGCTTCATCAGGAAATGCTTATGGTTGCACATTTAACTTGTGTGCATGAAGAATCCTATTAACAACAGTCACCTACCTGAATACTTTCACAACACATCTCTGTGGGATTCCCAAGCACTATATTGAAGTAGTGTTTTGTAGGTTGTTGTAGATCTGTTTCCTACAATGCCCTTGCACTTCCTTCAGCTACGTCTTAGTTTCAGAAGGAGCTGCAAGAAAGAGGCTCACAATATTTGTTAAGACACTCTGCTCTTCCAGAAAATGGATCAGTGCACATAAAGTGGTAGAGAATGATGTGAATCTGTGGCAGATCTACAGGGCAGTCAGGGATAATGGCAGGGAAAGAGAAGCTGGAGGAGCCTTTGACAGAGTTAAGATGAAGGACGAGGTGGGAAACAGGGTGTTAACCTCTTGTGTGCTATTCACTGGGTAACAGCAGGCAGTGGCTGCTCTCAGCAGTTCTGATGTGGCTCAGGGACATCACCACCCCTTACACCCTTTGTCACCCAAGGAAGATGTTCCTCCCATAAGACAGGTCATGCTTCTCAGTCACAGGAGTTCACAAGTTTGAGTTTATAAACAACCTGGCAAAAGATGTCTTCAGACTGGAGTACTTTCATGAAGTGATTAACCTCTTTTTAATGTGATCATGCCAAACCAATTCTAGATTTTGTTCAGAAAAGTAAGCCACTTGGTTTTGGTAAAGGTTTTTATTATGTTTTGTTAGAAGTGCAGCACTGAATGTTTTTTTGATTCAGGTGAGTTCATGGCTTGAATTTTGGGAGAAAACTCATATTTAAACTTCATTTTTACCTCTTCTTTCTCTCTCCCTCCATTAATTTCATACAGGGAGCCTGGTGAATGGGCCCTTGAAAGAGCAAAGCTGAATGTTAATGAAAATTTTCTGCTTGTGGGTATTCTGGAGGAGTTGGAGGATGTGCTGCTTTTATTAGAAAGATTTTTACCTCATTATTTCAAGGATGTGCTCAGCATCTACAAAAACCCAGGTAAGGTTTTCTATTAAAAAGCCATTGTTACAGAAACCTCGGCAAAATCGGCATGGCTGAAAGGTAAGTGTTTATGTCTTGTTTAATCAATTAAGTGATTTACCTCCCTTTAAGGAAGCAGATTTGATTAATGGGGTACATACTCTGCTTTTATTCTGTGGTTTTGTGTATTTTTTCATTTTTTTGTGTGGTTTTCATTCCTGGGCAAGGACTTGGTCCTCCAGTGATCTTGCCACGTGCCAGGAAGCTTCTCATTTACCACTGGAGTGGCTTTTTCTTCTTTTAATTATGTAATGTTCAGCTCTCAAATAATACTGTCAAAATATTCTCAAAATGATGACATCAGTATCTAAGTTAGCCTTCGAGCAATAGTTTGGAAAGCTAGAGAGAGATTCTTGAGGACCAGGATAATTATTTTCCCTTAGACATGACTAAGAGTTGAAATGAAACAAAACTTCAGTTCAACTGAGTTTAGGTAAAGTAAAATCAGAACATACATTTAAATCACTTCTAAATACAAAGCATGCTGGGGAAAAAGGCTTATGAGATATGAGTAGAGAAATTAAAAACAGGAGTACCTTGTCTACCCTTTAATTTATACCCCGCCATCAGTCTGAAAGGGTTCTCTCTTCTCTGTGTCACTCCATCCCTCCCAATGCTTATTTATTGCTAATTTCTTTAGAAGACAGTCTTGTATCCCGTACCTTAGCAAGAAATACGATGCTTCTGTCGACCTGTGCATGTCATTTCAGCAGAACTGATTTTCTACTTAAATCTGGCTGGTCTACCAGGGAGGGGTTCCTTCTTCCTTGGTCTCTCAGCTGCATTTATGACAGTGTGAAATTGCTGCAGCTACTGAAATGTGTGCTTTGTACCGAGTTGTATGTTAAAAGCACATGAATTAAATACTGAATTTAATACTGAATTTTGTTTGCAATGCATGCAGCTGATGGCTGGCTTTTGACTGGGAGCAGCCATCACAGTAATCAGTCACTTTGGTGAAATTATGGGTTTCTGTCCCTAACCAGGAATTACAGAGAGCTGTTTACCAATTCCTGCTTCAGGATGCCTCTTTGAAAATTTTGTATTTACCAGTGTTACTGGAAAAGTGGGGCATTTGTCCTCTGAACATTATGTCAGTGGTCATTATCTGATTGAAATAAGGCAGTTAGGGCAGCTATTTTGAAGGTGGGAGTGTTACTTTGTAGAGGTGCAATATCCAGCCAGAGAGCTATTTTGCTCAATAACAGATATGAGGAGAGCTTACTATGGTATTGACATGGGAGCAGTGCCCAGTTTTGGATCTGTTATTTCTGTATTTTTTGTAAATTAAAAAATAAAAATACCTATGTTTGTGGTGTGTGGAAGTCTTCCTAAAGGTTTGCACAATTCAGTCTCCAGGGTTTTCCTGTGGGGATGTTAAATGAGAAGGAGGCAGGGGTTCAGTAGAAGGGTGCCCTTTCAGCAACGGAGAGGCTTTTCTTTGGGAACCTGTAGGACTTCCTCTGCTGTTCTGTGCACACCACAGGTTTTCACTTCTTTTACAATGGGGCTAGCTAACAAAACAGCATGCAGGGTCTTGATTTTCATCAGGGTGCCCTAGGAATTGTCAAGTGTGAAATAAGCAATCTCCCAGAATTGTTAGGTTATGGATAATCTTTCTCTTCTCTGTGTATATTCTAGTGTCTGGGGGAGATTTGATCCCCTATTCCAAGACATTGATTTCCTCTGGGTTTTGATTTGTAAGAGTGGTTTTGTGTCCTATTTAAAGATTCACCTTTTTCCTTCAGTGCTCCCCATACTGATTAAACTTTGGTTTTATTTTTCCCAATTTGTCACTTATACCACTTTGTCACATATGGACAAAGAAGACTAGAAAGGAAACTTTCTTCATGTTAACTCTCCTCTGTTTGGGTTTTTTTCTGATCATAAATATTTTCAGGTTATTTCTCAGATGGTGCTAATGCTTACAAAAAACTTAATCTGCCAGAAACAAATGAACAAAAAAGCCCATAAAATCCAAGTGCTGTGTAAGAAATCCATCATCATTCTCCTCAGGGCACCTTAGGCCTGATCTGCAACACCCTCTGCTGTTGCATCATGAAGTGCTGGAAGGAAGAGATGTTCCTCCACGCAGCTCAGCTGTGTGGTGATCCCACAAAGCAGCAAATATTTTGGGCCAAAACTCACTTTTTGTTGCAACTAGCACTTGCAAATTAAATCTGTACAATTTATTGTGTTGTTTGCGGACCTGCTGCACCACCTGGGGTACTCTTAAGGCATTCTTCCCTCTTCATATAAAGCTTTTGCATTACTTTAATCAGTTTAATACACTGAGATGAGAAAAACGCATTGAAGGACCATGTACAGAAGGGTGATTAATTTCAAGGTCGGTGAAGCTCTGCACCACATTCCACTACAGTAAGTGGTTCTGGATCAGAACCACCTAAAAAAAACCTGGATTTGTAGAGCTCCTTTGAACCAGCAAGTAACTGAAGGAAGGCAATTTCAATGCAGCGTTGGCTTGTCGATCACAGAGTAGGAAACTGGTGGTTGCTGTCCCACCAACTTTATAATCTAAACCAAATTAAAAACAACTACATCTTCTTGTGGGAAGCAAACTGCTGAATTTTATCAAACCCATAAAATCACATCTGCACTTAAGATGCCGGAGTTCTGGGTGAAATCCCTTCTTCTTCCCAGAGCTGGGACACTCCTCCCTCATCGCAGGTGCTTTGGGTGGGCACCAGATCATTACAGCTCTCTTCCAAGCAAACTTCTTATTGTCGGGAGCCTTCAGTACAGGTTGATGCTAATAGAAATCAGGCAGTCTGGAAACTTTTTGTCATCTCACTTTCTTTTAACCATGCAAGCCATATTTAAGCTTCTTTGTTTCTATTTTGTCTGTAGTAAAATTTCTCAACTGAGACAGCATGTAACATTCCTTAAGGAACTCTTGCTCTGTGTCCTTCTAGCTAGAAAACAAAAGCCTGTAGCCTTTTTAAATTCAAAAATACTTGGCTGCTAATTTTCTGAAGCAAGAGGTCTGACACAATGAAACTGTAGCTCTACTGATCAGATAGATGGTACTTTTACCAGATCAGATAGGTGGTACTTTTACATCAGAAAGCCCAGGGATGTGAGCACAAGCATCTCTGTATGTAATGACCCAGATAAATGTTTAATGTGGTATGACTTGAGTGCTTTTGTTGGGGATACTAATGGTTTGGTTTGCATAAGCTCACACAGGGAAACAGTGAAGAAAGGTAAAGTACAAAAAAAAAAAAAAAAAAAAAAAAATTAAATGGTATTTCTTCTGTGCTAGCTTCTTCTTTTTCATTGTGTAATATTTTGAAATGCACGCCATTTTTTTCAAATATGTTTCAGTTTAAAAAGGTTGAAAATTCTGCATGATGGGAAATTTTAGCGTCGAAGAACACGAGATTATTTTCTTCGTTACAATAACTAAAATGTTGCTCACAGCAAATTCATATGCCAAATATTTTCTCCTGTGTGTTTTTTAACAATGTGCACCAAAATGTGGAAGCTCCTTGTTGTGCTAAAGTTTTCATTGGAACCAGTCTAGTTTTATCTCGTAGAATAATTTAGAGCTACAGGCTTCCTGTTTTTTTCCTTTTCCACTCTCTCCTTGAAATTAAAGTATTTTTCTAAGGTTGCTATCAAGTCAAGAATTGGGACAGGTCTCTTCTTTGATGCTGGTTTTGTCTAAAGTGACAAACTCTTCCTGCCTTGACAGCCAGAACTGCCTTTGACAAGTGCTGCTAAGGGCAGGGTGCAGGAGGGAGGGTCATGGGCAGCAGACGGATTATGAATAGGTAGATAGATCAATAGATGGGTAGAATTAAAAAAAAAATTAAAATATTACTGTGTTTACTATATTTTTTTGCTAACCCAGTAAAATTTGCTCAACATTTTGTCTTTCTTTTTTTCCCTGTCATTGGAGCACATAGGGTGCAACAGCAGAGACTTGGATTATATTTACTTCAAAATTTGGAAGTATTCCTTAACTCTTTGAAAGGCTTGAAATACTTATAGCATAATTTTACAACTAAAATCTCTTCTAACTCTCAGGAGCAAAAGTGAAGGAAAAATAATTGGTCAGTCCTGTTCATTTTTGCTGGCTATAGCTCAATTCTGCATCTTGGCTGGTAGCCAGAATGCAGAGAATACTTACACAGTTTCTTTTGAAATGGGTTATGTGTGGGTTTCATATATTTGGTCTTTTTAAGAGGCAGAAATTACACACTATACACACAGAGATATTTTTTCTAACTTGTCAGCTTCTGTGGCAGGGGGCAAAAGTTAACAGCATCTAATGCAAAAGAATAGGCAATGAAATGTTTTTTGTCACCTCAGAAATAGCCCATATCCTCTCACCTTTCTGCAGGAGTTCATAAATTTTCTTTGGCACCAGAAGCCATATAAAAACACTTCTTCCCAATACCAGAAAAAAAAAAATCTTTCTTTCCTGAAAGTGACATTTTGCATGGAGAATGTGTAGATCTTAGTTTAAAGCAAGAAGACTGACTTAAGCTTTTCAGTGAATTTTATTGAGTGCAATGAAATTACTCATGCTGTCAACTGGAACAAAATATATTGTTCAGGTAAGCTGCAAATTGTGCTTTTTTTGAAAATGCAATGAAAATGTGCTTCTCCTTAAGAACCAAATTTACAGGGAATGTTCTAACTGTAATAGTAATGTTATCCTGGGTGATATAAACCTGCTGATTTTTTAAGTCCATTCTATACATGAATCCTAGTGACACAGTCTGGATGTTTCTATTTATGAGCTTCCTCTTATCTTTAAACCCATTAAGGAGGAAGATGATGCCTTTTCTCTTTATTGCAGTGCTGAGGTCCCATGAGGCAGATAGATGATAAAGCCTTTTTTGATAGAATTAGGAAAAAGGTGGGATCAACCCCTAAAGCCTTTGCATTGTACTGAAGATTGCTCCTCTGCCAGGGCAACACTGAAGGTGGGTCATGCCTTCAGGTTGTTCCTGTGCTGGAAATGGGAAAGACCATTTTCACACTCCTTGTCAAAAGGAAGATCTTTGCAAATGGAAGAGGGTGAAAGAGGCCTGCCTCCCTCCCTCTCACCTCCAAGAGGAAAAACTGGGTAAGAAATGTTGAAAAATACCTCATGGAAGGAGGCAGTGATTTTGTGCACTGTCCTTAACTAGGTATTCGCTTATGTTCTGCCTTTGTTCAACACAAAATTGAAGTAAGAAAAAATCAGGAGAAATTATATGCAATTTCTGATAGTCCACCTGCTTCTCATGAACTGTACTTTCTGGAGAGGGTTGTGACTGGTATGTGGAAAGGGAGTGTATTGGGTCATCTCTTGTGCACAAATGCTCAGCACTTCTATGAACATTTTCACTCTTGATGTGAGGACAAAAGCAGCTTGATTGGATTTAAGTTGAAATGCTAGGATTTTTTTTGTATTGCTCCTTTTTATCTGCTAATTTCTTAGAACAGAATTTGAGAAAACCTTGAAAACATTCAAATGCTCAAAAACTTTGGAGACTTCAAGCAGACTGTGTTTTCTTTTGCCTTGCCCTCAGTTTTGTGCTTTCCCTAAATATTACTTTTAAGAGGAATCACAGGGCATACAAATTTTATACAGAAGAGAAAAACTCTAAATTTTATGTGGAGGTAAAACATGAGGTTGGACTTGGTAAGTAAGGAACTGCATGACACTTCCATGCCATGTTCCCATCCATTACCTGAAGCAAATTGTAAGAGTGACTTAAAACGTTTTGTCCAGAAGGTGGTGTAATCTCCCTGCTTGTTCAGGACTTTGAGGGAACTTGAACTTCTTTCTAGTAGTAATAGCCCATGGGAATTTACATTCCGCCTGGGTGGCATTTTCTTCTTTATCACCCAACATCCTGTTCTGAAAATAGAAAATAAAAATAGGAAATGTGAACAAGCAGTTCCTTTCTTCTCCCTCTGAAGTCTGAACTTTCAAAATTACTGAAGAATGCTATAAAGGGATGTGTGTGCTAAAGCAGGCAGTTTAAGCTCCAGAAAGAGTTCAGTTTGTTTTTTTTTTTTTTCTCTCATATCACAAATTTCCAGTCCCCTGTGTGAAAGAAAGGCAGAGAAAGAAGAAGTCACAGTGCATATCACCATGGATGTTTGTTCCCAATTAGGTTGATAGCATCCAGGACATTGTACACAACTGATCCATTCCTTGCTTTGTTTTATAAAGCTGAAGATAGTTTCAAAAGCTATAGATAGATTATTTAATGCTTCAGCCATGAAAATACAAGGTTTGGGGAGCAGGGACAAAACTGGGCTGCCTGCTCTAGGATCCCTGAAGTTAGTGGATGGACCAGTGATAAGCACAATCAGTAGAAATATCCTTTCTTTTTCCAGTTCCATAAAAGGAAAACATGTTGTTTTCTGTCTTTCAGAGGTCTCAAATCTCATTTGGAATAAACTAAACAGTTTTGGGAACAGGAGCTCTTGAAAGAATTTGAGCACTTCTCTGCTTTCTCATGACTTTTTCAAAAGATCCACTAGGTCTTTGGAAGATTTGTCTTGGAAGATAAACTTCTCTAAGTCAAATTCTGCAGCAAAAGTATAACAGCTGTGGTTCTTCCTTTGCTGAGGAAGGTGAAGCTGATCCAGACTATGTGTATGTTGCGTGACAGCCAAAACTGTGGCACCAAAAGTTATCCAAGATATTATCCAAGATATTATCCAAGACAATGTCAGTCTCATTGCTAAACTACGTGCAACAAGAGAGTTTGTCACGGCTTTCCAAGGCCACATGAAGCTTGTATGTATCCAGGCTCGAGTCTGCAGCTTTTACTATTCCCTGCCAGCAAGTACATGTTAGATCTGAGTTAGCTCACGTGTGTGTGGTTATGCAGCAGAGCATTTGCCAATAAGTACATCTTGTGGCCCAAAACGAATGGCAGATTTTGAGGCAAAAAGTGAGGTAGTTGACAGCCTGACATGTCAGTGACACTCCAGGTAAATCTGGTACCTGGGATTACAGTGCAGGAAGTATGATTTACAGGTCGATCTGCCAAACATGTTACTATGGGTCTCGTTTCTCCTAGAGTCAAGATGCATATTTGCCTGTCTCAGTACAGACCTAATAGTGACCTTATAGTATCTGAAGGAGGTCTGCAGGAAGGCTGGAGATGGACTGTTTGCAAGGGCCTGTAGTGATAGGACAAGAAGCAATGGTTTTAAATTAGAGAAGATTAGATTTAGACTAAATGTTAAGAACAAGTACTTTACCATGAGGGTGGTAGAAAAATGGAACAGGTTGCCTGAAGATATTCAAGGTGAAGCTTGATGAGGCTCTGAGCAACCTGATCTGGATGAGCATGTCCCTGTTGACAGCAGGGGAGGCTGGATAGATGACCTTTAGAGGTCCCTTCCAATTCTATTCTATGATTCTTTTCTTTGTGCTATAAAACACGTTGTATATACAGAACTTGCATAGGAATAGGAATAGGAATGCTGTGCATTCCTATTACCCTCTACCACCTTTTTCATATTGCTCTTTCCAACCATCTGATGAAGTCTTTACCTTAAGCCAAACACACTTTAATTTTTTGTGTGCTCTTGTCTGAGCCTCTCTGTCATGAGCAACATTTCCCTCTTCTTCTTTCTGTTTGATGTGTTTATACTTGTAAGATTATGAAGGCTGAGTCCACCTGTGGCATCATCTTCATCTTCTATTGCAATTCCAAAAGACTTCAGCCTCCAGGTTTTGCATTTTATCCCATGTCTTCATTTGTATTGTTTCAATTTCCTTTCATCAACTCCATTGATGGGCTATCTGGTTTTCGACTAAACCCACACAGATGTAATTTCATACTTTGTTGCAATAAAAACAAAACTTGCTTGTAGTCTAAATCCCAAGGGGCCAGTAAGCCAAACCGTTGCATCCCATGTAACAAGAATTCACGTGTTTGGGTTTTTGTGTGTGTGTGTGTCAGGAGATCATTTTGAAGGGTTGGAGGGAGCTGGTGTCTTTCAAGCAGCTGTCATGTTTATCTAATGAGCGTATCAGTCACAAAAGATGTTATGGCTTACAACAGTACTCCTGCTATTCATCTGAGGTTGATTCCCTGATGCATCTTTTCAGTGTTTCCTGTTCCTAGTATAGCAAAATTAATAAACCATAGACAAGCAGCTTCCTTAAAGCTCTGGCACAGTGGGAAAGCTGCATTTGGATATGGCATTAGCTATACCTCTCATATGTTCCAGGGCCGTCAATGACAAAACACAAGCATTTTAATGACAGTTAAATGACAGGTTGCAACAACAACCTTGCAACAACAGTTCATTCCTTCTTGACTAACTTACTAAATAAAATCACACTGCTGTATTAATCAGTAACATTCCAGCTAAACCTCTGTTACTGCTTCTGCTTTAAGGATAACATTAGCATAAACATCACAGCAGTGACAGATTACACAGATTGTTTCTTTGACAACTTTGATCTCTACTCAGACAACGAAAGGCACAGAGAAGGGGATGGCCTTTAAATCCCAATTAATAGGCCTACTTCTGTTCCCAGCTGAAGTAGATTGCAGGTAATTCATTTCACCTGTATGGAAACAAGTTGCACAAGAGTTCTGTGGCTGGAATCTGAAAAGCCTTTGTTAATAATAGGACCAAAACAACTGAGAATTTAGCTTGATAATAATTGTGTCCTCCAGTCTGTTTTCAGGGTCAGTGTTTGTGGAGAAACATCTTTTAACTGAAAACTGAACATATCTGGCATTGAAGACACAGGTATAGTATGGAACAGATCACAGAGCTGACTATTCCCTTTGCTTTTAGGAGCATAACCATATCTTCAGTCCTCTAAGAAAGCTATGATATTTTTTCCCTCAGACTGATCATAAGTGTTGCCCATTGTATCAGTGGTAGAAAAAGGCTACAGTTTAAACTTTTTATTCTTATCTCTGAGGCATCTCGAAAGAGCAGTATAAGTACCATGAGGCAGTACTTTTGATGGCTCAGAAATGTTTTGAAAAATAATAAAGGTAAAATAACTAGAAATTTCATTATAAAAATGCTTTTGCCTGTAACGTTCATACAGTAGAGATGAGCAGCCATTCCTAAGGAATTACTTGAGTTTTTACATAAACATTGCACTTTAAGATCAAGTTTTTACGATGATACAAATGAGCTGCTATAATAATTAAAATGCTTTAATAATTAAAATGAGGAAAACATGAAAGAGCATAAATTCTGCCAAGTTAGGTGTGAAAATATAGCAAGGCACTTTCTGGCATGCAGCTTGCTAAAGGCATTAAAGCTAACACCAAAACGTTTTCTTGACCAGCATTACAACTAGCTGGGCCACCAGAGAGTTGGGGAGAGGGAGACTGTGTAGCTGGAAGAGGTGGCAGGGAGGCACTCTCAGGGAAGAGACATCTTTACATCTGTAAATAGACCTGTTACTCCCAGAGATCACAGTATATTGCACTCTGAGCCATCTTAAAACTACTGTTATTACTATTAGAAAAGAACGGGAAAAAATAGTAGAATAAATTTCAGCAAAGTGCAACGCGTGGCCCTTGGTTACAAAGTTATAAGAATCAAAATGAACAAAATATATTATCAGTGAAACTCTGCTGCAAGCTACACAGAAGTCCTTTGGTACATCTCCTGCTTTCACTTCCTGAGCAGGTAATCCTCTCTCTTGAGCATAGCTTCACACCATGCATCTGTCTCCTCCTTCCTCTGAGCCCCTTTGTTTTACCTGCTCTGGAGCAGTGTGTGGTGCTGAAAAGCTGACCCCATGCTCTTCCAAGAGTGGGCCTTTCTTGGAGTTTATGCTCCCTTCTTCCTTTCTCAGGTGGGATTTTTTGATCTGCCCCTCTTGAAAACATGCTCTCCAAGAAGCTATAGCAGGAGAAGGGGGTTTTACTAAACGGGGCTAGTAAGATTCCTTCTTGTTCTCTGTTCTCAAAGTGGAATCACAAGTTTACAAATGTAGTAAGAAATTATGTCTTCCCCTTTCTTGCTCTCGATGCTCATCTTCCATGTCTCCTCCCTTTCTCCCAAACTGCATTCCCATTGTGTTCTTTAATTAGTATCTTCTTTCCAGTTGGGCTGCTTTTCTGTCTCCAACATTTGCACAATTGTTATGACACTTTATAAATCTCATCTTTTGAGTTTTACTGGTACTGTTTGGACTCAATTTGAATAACTTTTAAGCTACTTGCAGATGCAATCTATAACACTGATAGCAGATTTGGTGTTAGGATGCAGTTCTTTTTCTCTTCAGTTATCTTTATGAGTCCAGATGGAAGAGGAGCCTCACAAATCAACTACATCCTTGGAGGAGACTTCAAGCACAGGGATATGAGATGGTACAAGTATGATTTTCAAAGGGGTCTCTCTCCAAAAGGTCTTAAAGAAAATAAGTTGTCAGGATATGAAAGAGAATGTTCTTGTGCAGAGTAAAATAGGTTAAAGAGGTAAACACTAATTGTTTGGTAGTTTCTCCCTACTTTAAACAACCAGGGAGTCCCTCAGGGACTCTGCTTCAGCCTGGGATAAATGTTCTCTTAAAAACATGATATTGAGGTTAGAGAGGTCACTGCCACCATGAAATTACCAGGAAGCAACAAGAATAGCACTGAAGTGTTTCAGTAATCATAACAAAGCAGCACATTAAAATTCAGCTTGTGTGCGGTTGAGAAAGTTTGTCCTTGGCACTCAGGGCTCCTGTCTGCTGATGGTCTGAGTCCAGGTCTTTGTCCAAGTTGGTAGAAAAGTACATAGATTTCCAGATGAGTGGGTTATTTTTTTCTGCACTGGGAAGCAGCACCTAAAAAACAAAAAAATAAAATTAAAACCAGAAAAAAAATAATAATAGCTAAAAAACTGTATGCAAAGCTAGATCAAGACATGGCTTGTTTTTTCCAGATGATGGGAAATGGTGATGCGGGACTGAAAAGCTAAATCCTGGGTAAATCTCAAGAGAAACTGAAAAAAAGACATTCACATTTGAGGTGCTGCAAAGCAGGCAATTCATACAGCTGTAGTTCATATCTGCATTCAGTTGTGATTCAGGAGCATCAGTATGTACTTGTTCTTGCTCTGATATGTCTATTCTCTTTCAAGTTCATGTTCTAGTTAGGCAAAAGATGGCAAGGATGACAGTGAAGCCAAATAAAGGTAATTTTCAGTAGAAACACCAGGACTCATTTGCCAGCTAGACTTACCAGAGGAAGAAAAAAACTGTTGAGTTGGTCTCTGGTTTTCTAGCAGTGAGAGCAGCTGTTTTGGTAGCAGTAGCAGCAGCTCATATAACAAATGTTTCATGATGAATGCAAACAAAAGCCAGCGCTGAAATTCCAGCTTCACTTTGTATGCATAAAATATAAAACCAGTTCAAAATAACCTAACTATTCAATTTAAGGGAATTTTTTTTCTTCCCCTGTAAATAAATTCCATATGGGCATTAGTGTTTGGTCTGTTTGGTTCTCCAGGGCTCGCCCATTTTTATCATACAGGCCGAGGGCAAAAAATGAGCATAAAAACAGACCAAGAAAAAAAAATTTAAAGAAGAGCACGTGCAAGAGGTGTGTGGTTTTTGGGGGAGGGTTTTGAGAATACCAAACATGCTTACTGGATTGAAATTGCAGCTGATGTTTGTGAGTTGGCTGAATTCACTTGCCTCCAAAATAGGTCTTGGAGGAATTCTTCATGCACCTCCATGCAATTTGGTTTCTGAAGAAGACTTGTGGTTTTAAAGGCATCTACATGTTAGAAGAATGTTATGCCCTCTAGCATAAATATCTTTCCAGATAGCTAGTGGGAGGATTTCTGGGGAATGCAAGTTGCTGATGAGTGCATACTCAGGGGAAATGAGGGTATTGAAGAGAAAGAAAAATATAATAATTGGAGAGTCAAGAGAAATACAAGAGCTATCCAGGGGGCAGTGCCTTAAATTGTCTTCCTCCAGTTGCTGGAGTTAAAACAACAAGTAAACCCCAGCATTTTCCAATCCCTCCCTGCTTTGCTGCTTGCTGAATGTCTGGAGCAGCATCTTTTGTCTGCCCACGCAAGTGTTCCCACTCTGTTCTCAGGTCCTGAAATATTCTTTTTTCACAATCCATTTGCTTTCTCCATGGCTTTCTTTGACTTCTCTGGTGTGGCTTCCCTGTAACTATGGGATTCATCAGCTCTCTGCATCCACCCTGGGAAGAAACATTATTTCTTGTGTTCTGCCAGATCAGTAATAAAACAATATGCTCTATTCCTGTGCCTTTTGCAGATGCGAGGAGTAGCCGAGGGAACTGAGGTTGTTTAGCCTGGAAGAAAGGAGGGATACTGGGAGGCAACCCTACTGTTCTCTACAGCTACATGAAAGGAGGTTGTAGTGAGGTGGTTATCAGTCTCTTCCCCAAAGGAACAAGCAGTAGAACAGGAGAAAATAGCTCCAAGTTGTGCCAGGAGAGGTTTAGATTGGATATCAGGAAAAAGCTCTTCACTGAAAATGTTGTCAGGCACTGGAACAAGCTGCCCAATGGAAGTGGCGAAGTCACCATCGCTGGAGGTATTTAGATCTGTAGATGTGATGCTTAGGGACATGGTTTAGTGGTGGAGTTGGCAGTGGTGACTTAACAGTTGGACTTGATGATCTTAGAGGTCTTTTCCAACAACAATAATTGTATGATCCTAAGATTCAATTCAGTACTTTCTGTGTAGTGAAAAATCTTAAACAAGGTATTTGTAGGGGTCTGTGTTCTTGCATGGTGTTTCTTTCAATCGAGTACTGGAGGGTCTATGAAGTGGTGTTAATATGTGATGCATTGCTGTACATATGTTACATGCATACCTGTAAGTCATTACAAGTATTGCATCTTTAGTATTAAAGAGCGTGCAAACACAGGTCTTAGAACAAAATCTGAATGTTTGTCTCGATCTTTCTCTTCTGGCTGCTTGATTAATTTCCAAACAATCAGCTACATTACTTGGTTTCTTGCTTTCTGTGGAGGGGGAGAAGGAGATGGATAAGGAGCACTGCTGGACCTAGCAAAAAAAAAAGAGGAGAGGAGAGGAGAGGAGAGAAGGAGTTTGCTTCTGTGTTGTTCCATAGTTTGCTTGTTTCTAGCCAGAAACAAGTGCAACACAAGTTACTGGGAGAGTCCAGCTGCTGGTTGTGTTGGGCCTGTGTTGAGGGAAGGTGTGGATCACGCTGACATTGAGGCACAGAAGTACCAGGGCATGCCTGCCTTGCAGGGAATGTGTGTGCACAGTCCAGCCAGTGCCCCTCATGCTTTGCTGAGCTGTTGCTCTTGGGGCATTACAAAGTTTGGAGGTTTACTGTTTGGGCAAGAACATATGCTTTTTTTGTTACATAAATGAGAGTGTGGCTAAAATGTATGGCTAAAATATGATTTACATCTCCTAAAAGCCAGTGGAAATTGCATGTGACAGGAATGAGAGTGTAGCCAAAGCAAATTTATTTAAAATGTTGAATGAAAATATTCACATAAAACTCTGTTTTAACCTAAATAGCACTAAATATTTTCCTTAGCACTGAAGTATTATTTTTATATTTTTTCTTCTGCTCTGCACTGTCCCTGTAAGTGCTATGCTAATTTCACAGTAGCCATCACTGATCTTTTGAAGGATCTTCAGGTGACTGACAAACATGCTTTACTTTACTGGCTGTTGACAATACTTAATATTTACTTACTACTTACTTATCAGGTGCTTAAATTATTTACCAGGGAAACAGGCTGCTCTGCATGAGTGAGGAGTGGTGAATGGCTGTTTATCTCTTGTTTGATGCCCTGAGTGACTGCCTGGAGTTCAGCAGCAGGAACATTTCTCATTTGTGCTGTATGCTGGTATACAGCTGGGTAGAGATGGATGTTGTCAAGAGGTTGACATGCAGTAGTGTTTGTAGGAGAGAGGATGAAGTATGCATATAAAACCAAAGTTTATATCATGTCATCTTAGTGCTCTTCTTGTCTATCCAATAGATAGATCTATCTGTGCATCGAGTGCTATTTGAGCTAAGCTTCTGGTGGAACTGTCTGGGAGGTTTTTTGTGGTTTTCTTTTATCGCTCTTGGTAGTATCTTGTCCTGCACTGCTTCCAGGACCAAAGTGTATGACCTGTGGGGCAAGGAAACACAGCAGAAGCCCAGGACTTGCTTGTGAAAAGCAAAGAATGAATGAATGAAGAAGAAGACCTATTCTAGTAGACTATCAAGAAGCCTCTGCATGTTAACCAAAGTAGGTGCTAGAAGAGTGCTTAGAGTGAATGAACTGCAGAAGACAGGAAACCTGGGAAGGAGTTTGGATAGTAAAACTATGAAAGAATCTTGAAGTGGATGAAGCATGGAAGGACCAGCTGGAGTAGAGTTCAGTAGTGAAACAAATGTGCTCAGGTAGTTGGCAGCAAGGTAGTTTCACCAGCTGCTTCCTCCGTGTCCTCTCCAAAGATTTTTTTTTTTTTGGATGCAGAGCATCAGATGCATTGCTGGTCTTGCACTGTCCACAGCTTATGTTTCAGTGTTTGAGAAGTCCTCAGTCTGTTTTTCTGCACTGAAGCTTGGATCGCAGGGATCTGTGTTTGTCCACTTTCACCATAAAGATACAAGGTAATAGTGCTTTCCATGTCATCCTTATATTTTTTATATATTATATATGTGGATTTTTCAGGTGTAGGGTTTTGTCCCCTCTAGATTCTTATCTTTTACATTCCTATGTTTAATTTAGTTCTCTAAGTGAATATATATAAATACAGTGGTAAAATTTGGGTGCCTGTGATGGCAGTCCATTAGAGACAGTACATAATCTGGTAATCCTGACTGCCAAGCAGCACTTCAAAGAGGTCTTTCCCAGTTTTAGGTACTTAGTTTACCACCCTGGGATTTTGTGTATTAAACTAATTGATTTTCTTTAATGACCAGGTGAGATGCTTAGAATGGAGGATTTATGGTCTTTTTAAGCACAAGGAGACAGATTTCTCTTGTTAAGATTGTTATGTTTTGTTTGCAAAATGGTGAATTGTTCTTTCCAGTCAGTAGGGTGAGAAAGGCTGAGATGAGTGCTGTTGGTGTCCAAGCCCTTGACAGAAAGACATTACCCAGATGGGGATATATATACACACACACATATACATATTTATATCCTGATATATCAAGAAGGTTTTTGGTGGGACTAAAACCCCTTTTTTGGTAGTAAACGGCTTTCATCTCTTAATAGGTGAAAGTAATGGGAACAAATTGCAACTTGTCCAACTTCACCTGTTTGGTGCAGCCAGTGCATCTGGTTGATAGCAAGAAACCTCAGTCTGTTGTCTTACACTTTAGCAAACAGCTTACCAAAAATGTCAGCCCAGTTCATTTAGAACATTCACTCACAGAATGGCAGTGAAATTGCAAAACGTATTTGTCTATGTATTGAATTGTAGCATTTAGTTGGCACTGCTTCTGCTGTTGGTGGAATATGGCATGGGGTCCCTGGCAGGCTCCAGTTCTTTGTGAAGTTGCAGAGCCCATTATATGTAGCCTATTTTAAGGGCAGACTCTCCACTTAAGCCAAAGGTCCTGCTTTGAATCGCTGAAAATTATTTTCTTTGGTGCATGTTTTTGCAAACTGCTTGTAGAAATCAGTGGTTTGAGTTCCTGCTTAATTCAGCTATTCACAGCTTCTGTTATCCTTCCAGACCACACATTGATGTTCATCCCATTTGTTCAACAGGTTATGTTTAAACAGAAATTAAAAAATAGCCTACAGATTCTTTGTATCTCATGTGCAGAAAAGGGAAAAAACTCCAAGTCCCACACATCTTTTTATATTGTATGCACATGTGTGAGTAATTTTGCGAAGGAATGGCACATGATGCATTG
Source organism: Heliangelus exortis (assembly GCF_036169615.1). Taxonomy (NCBI): domain Eukaryota; kingdom Metazoa; phylum Chordata; class Aves; order Apodiformes; family Trochilidae; genus Heliangelus; species Heliangelus exortis. The sequence goes on from NC_092424.1 coordinate 50,183,620, forward strand.
GTATATTTTATGAGCAATTGGCAGTGCCAGACCAACATTTTGATTTTAGAGTAGTGGCAGAACTTACAGATTGCCACTAAAATCAAAGGATGAATCTAGCACTATTTCTAAGTCTTAGCAGACAGACTGGATAATAAAAGGCAAAAGAGATACAACAAAAGTATTTTGATATGCAGATGTCACCCACTTTAAAGTATTGAATCTCAGTTTAATTTTTCCCATGCTACATAAATAGTCCCTTCACTTCCTTCAGCCTTGTGGTTTTTCATTCCCTGCTGTTATTCAGACCAAAAAAAAAAAAAAAAGAAAAAAGAAAAAAGAAAAAAAAGTTATATTTATGAGGACTCTATATTTGCTCAGTCTTTAGGGGGTTTTGTTTCTTCAGTAAATGTACTTAACAAAATTAAATGCCTCAGGAATGTGCCAGAAATGCTGTCAACCACTGTGGCAAGCATGGATGAAGTTTCAGCTGAATGTATTGCACTCAGGCTACTGTGTTTGCTTAGAAACTGATGACCATAGTCACTAGCCACACTAGAGTGGCCTGTGAGAGCAAGGGAAATGGTCAGGGACATGAATTGGCTTCCATAGGAAAAGAGACAAACTGAAGTGGGCTACTCTAGAAAGAAAAAACCTCAAGTCTCAATTTTTCAGGAAGAATCACTTTTTAAAGGTTAAAATAAAGGTTCAGGTAGTGTTAGTTGGGGTTTTTGGTCTTTTAAACCAGCAAATAACTATAGTGTTGTATAATTCCCTGCAACACACCATGGTGATGACAAGAAACTTGGCAGGACTGCAAAGCTGCTCTGTTCATGGAGAAGTTCATGGTGTATCCATCCATGCAGCTTCTGGCTTGAGGGAGGCTTAGCTGCTGAGCACCAGAAGCTGAGAGACTGTGCCTCTGCCACACCTTCTCCAAGCATCCACTGCTGGCCACCATTCAAATACTCAGTATAGTGATTTAGTGGGTACTTCATCTGATCCATTGTACTTGTGATATGCATTATGATGTACTTATGTCTTTATGTTGTGTGTCTGTTCGAAATTTCCTAGAGACAGGTGTGACAGGTTTGGCCACACCTGACAGCACCCATTTTTACTCAGCTGTCTCTGGATGGGTTCAAGCTGACTTTCTTTATAGTAGCTTATATAGTGCTATGTTGGACTGATGGCTAACACACAGCTAACAGCACACCAATATTTTGGTTGTTGCTGAGCAGAGCTCACACCACGTCAAGGCCTTCTCTGCTTGTAGCTCTGCGCCCTCAGGCAGTAGGCTGGAGATGGTCAAGAGGTATGACAGGGGATAGAGTCAGGACAGCTGACCCAAACTGGTCAGAGAGATTGTTCATACCATATAACAACATGCTCAGCAATAAAAGCAGGACTGGAGGAGGAAGAATGGGGTTTTTGGCTTCCAGGGTGGCCAGTGCTAAGAGACTGGCCTGGGCTATCTGTGGCAGGTGGTGAGTGATTTCCTTTGCATTGCTGGTTTTTTTGTTTTTTCCCCACCTATGAAACTGTCCTTATGTCTATCCATGAGTTTTTTCACTTTTGTTCTTCCTGTTCTCTCCCTTATCCCATTGGGGGCAGGCAGACTGAGCAAGCTGCCACTTGGTTGCTTGTCTGCTGGCTGTTGTCAGCCCACCAGAACAGGGTTTCTTGCTTGACTCTTGACTCAGTGAATAATATATAGTGAATAATATTGAGGGCCTTTATTTCACTACTCTGGAAGATCGCAAGGTAGAAAGTTGTAATGTTGGGGTTTTTTTTTTAAATAGTAGCTTGTTGCAGGTTTATTGTTCTTTTTAGGAACCTCGCTCCCTCCCAAAACTGATTTTTCTTGAAGAGCTCTTCCTAATCACTGTCACATCCTTCCTGGTTTCTGTCCCATTTCATCCTTACTCAGAGGTGTTAATGTTTACGTGTGGCCACAGATACTGAAATGGAAAAAGGCAGCAGGTCATTTTATCTCCTATTTTCTTAAGCACAAGGGAAAGTATTGTGTGGCATAACTTTGAAGCATGGGAGTCATTATGTCAGGGCTAGTATTGTCATTAAATCAAAACAGTGCAGTCATCCTGGAAACCTTGATATTAGCCAGTCTGTCTAATACTGGAATGAAACTGCTGATTGAAACACTGCAGGCATAAGACAATTTGCAGGACTAAGTGCAGGAGCAGTGGCATTTCATACCCTGTAAATCTCCCATTCTGATTCATGAGTGTTTTCACAGTACTCAGCTAATTCCTTTAACCTGCAAGAGAGTTAAGGATACCGAGAATATACTTCCTGTGAACAAGGTGATAGATGACAGGATGATGTTCCCAAGTCTCTTCCCTGTCAGCACAGTAATGATATGCAAGCTGAATTAAACAGGGTCATTGAGCAAACCCTTATTTATTCAATGGATTGCTCTTGGTGCTCATGCATGAGTAACAGTGGTTGAGGTGTGCTGGAGCTGGTGATGTCAGTCACTGAAGGAAAATGAGAGGTACTGTAGGGGAGGTTCTCTGCTACTGACTGGTACAAATGGAGAGTGTGCATATGGAGCCCTTCATCTACAAAAGTCTCTGTCTCATAAGAATGCATCAGAAATGCCATTTCCCCTTCCTGCAGGAGGAAAATCTATGCCTGGAGTACAGAGCAAGTACATGCCTGTGTAAATCTCAGTGGTGTTTGCACACCATCTAAGCACCTGAAAATATTCTGTATTCATTTTTTTTAACCCAAACAGATTAAAATCACACATCTTGAATTGAGATCTGCTTCCAAAATTTTTCAGATGTATAAATAACTGCTAGGGGAAGTCTCCTGTCACAGCTCAGGGAGATGGTATCTCCACCCACTCTTCAGTGCTCAGAATCAAAAGGGGGTATGCCAGACCTAGGCATTTTCTTCTGCATTTTTCAATTTGTTGTCCCTTGCCTGTGGCTGTGCTGCTAAAGAAGTGCTGAGGTTGGCATGGAGAGCCACTGTTATCTGCCTCAGAGGTTTCAGGGAGGAGCACGACCTCTCAACTTGTAGCAAACCCCAAGTGCCTCATCACAAACCAGGGCTGCAGCCTGTGTTACGGAGATGGAAGGACCCATGTGTGAATCCACCTTGAGTTGGGTTTAATGGTTTTCTGGAAATCCAGGAGGAGCCTCAGTCACTGTGGAGTCCTTAGTTAGCTACCTGTTTTAATCTGAGTCTTCAGAGTCTGCTAGGTGCATAGAAATTTCTGTCTTTTTATGAGTGAGGATGCTTTCCCTTCACAGAAGCATATTGGTGCAGGCATGGAAGGGAGCAGTGGGTCACCAGGGGCTTCCTGGAAGGAGGAAAGATGCATTCTTGTTTCTGGTCTACAGTAACCTTGGGGACTCAGAGACCCTAGCAACCTTAGGGCTTAGCCCTGTTAAAACATTCTTTTTTGCCTTCTAGCCTGAACAGTAGAGAATCTAGACGTTCCTTCTCGTTTCCCTTGAGGAAAAGCATGGGGTGAGAATTGCATTAGCCACGCTAGGAGATTACTCTCCTCTCCCAGGACTTCCAGTTAATATAATTCCCCTTCTTTTTCGTTTTTTCTCTTGCTGAAACAAGTCTGCCTGTGTTAAACAACAGACCCTTTTCCTCAGTTTTGGCCAGAGGAGGAAGCCTTTGTCCTGATACCCTGGCAGCTGGCCAAGGCCGTCAGGCTGTGAGCCAGGAGGGGGTGAACTTGAAAGGAACAGTGTGTTGTTTCTGCTCTGGTAGCATTCTTCCTTCTTCACCAGTGCCTCAGCCCCTGGCTGCCTTCAGTCACTCATTATACACAAAAGAACCTCAGGGCAAAAGAGAGAATTTTCTCTTGACCGCCTGTATCTTGCAATAATAAGAAATAAAGCAATTTCAGGGCTTTCAGCTGTCTGTGTGCAGACATAGTTGGGAGAAAATCTGTAAAACTGGCAGCTTTCTCACAAGGGGGAAGAGAACTGATTATTCCTCCCCCTCTTCATTTTAATAGCAGCTTTTATACAGTAATGTACATCTTCCAATCCTGTATACCCTGTCAGTAGTGGTTTTTCTTTGGCAGTGCGTAAATTTTATTATTGGCCGTTGCCACTAGTCATAGTTAGTATTTTTGCTTTTGTTCCTCCTTTCAGTAGTTATTCTTACATAAAACAATAACCAGACATATGTGTGCTCTCGAAAGACAAGAAGAGGCAGCACTTAGAACTAATGATTTTTAAGGCAGTGTTCTCAAACGTTTTATTAAAAAAAAATGTAGTGTTACCTCACATTCCTGCAAGGCCCGATACTGCGGGGTGGTGACCACTGTATTTGAACAGCCAGTAAGTGGAAACAGTAGCAAATTCAGACATCTTCCAAAAATTACATTCATGCTGGGGTATCTCAAACACATCGACAAAAAGGCTTTCGTAAGTGGTGTTCTGGACTTGGAAGCTGATGTGCACAAGATGTTTGGAACTTGCATATATAAAAGACTTAAATGGACCACTGGGTCATTCATCTCGGCTTCTTGTTTGCTACGTGCCATACCTTTCTCTTACCTCTGCACAGAGATTAGTAACTGGAGCTGTTTGAGTTATCCAGTGTTGATGTAAAAATAACAAGTGACAAGAAATCAACTCTTTATATTTTACTCTAGTGGTTAGTTACCTTCACCACTTTTAAAACCTCTCTCTTACTCACAGTCTTTCTCCCTCTTCAGCTTCCAACCCTTACGTATCTGTAGTTTTCTCACCATGGAAATCTGCAGATGCTGTAAACAAGTCACCTCTCAATCTTCTTTTTTTTGGTAAGCTGTCCAGAATGTATTTATCAGCTTTCTCTAAAGTGTCCCTTCCAACCCCAGTATTCATTCTGTTTTCATACCCTTTCAAAACTGGAAGCTATATGCAAGTGTTGCACACATCAATATCATAATGGAAACAAAGACACCTCCACCTCACTCCATCCCTCTTACACATCTTAAGCTTGTGTGCACGCCTCTTCTATCTCTTCCTTTTTGTGACCAAAAATCACAGGGATCAGCCTGCTGTGACGTGAAGCACAAAGACAAGGTCCCTGCTCTAGGTTCTTAAGTCCCAGGTTGTATCTCTGTAGAGTTTCTGCATAGCATACCTGTGGTGAAGCTTTTCCTGCTTTTCAACACTGTTGAACTTTGTCTTGATCACTGCAGCTTTCTCTTCTTTCTGCAAAAACGTAATAATGTCAGTATCTGCATAACTTACTATGCAATGCTGTTCACAAGCAATCTGTAAGAACCTATTTTTAAATTGTGGTTTTGTCAGATCCATATTTAACTGGACCCATTCAATATTACTTCTACAGCCATAAAAGATACATTAGAAATTGCATATGAACTGCAACCATAGCAATTTTCTTGGCAACTCAAACTAGAGAATCCTGGCATTTCCTCTGCAGTTGACTTTGGTTTTGGCACCTCCAACTCTGTCTAGTTCAACATAGAAGTTGCTTAACAGCAGTAAAAGTGCCTGACTACATTTTCATAAGAATCTGCCTTATCACTCTACCAATGTGCGTTAATTTTCAGCTTTTTTTTTTTTTTTTCTTTATGTGTTAACTTACCTTAATTGTGAATGCAACAATTTGAGTGCACCAAACTAAAGGAGTTTCTGAGGAGATCCTGTTGAGATTTGTTACCTGTCATATGGAAGCTGCGAGACTTCTCCAGACTGGGCCAGCACCAGAGGCAGCGTGTGGTACAGAAGGGTCAGCTGAAGGGGTCCCATGCAGCTAGAAGCCCCTGTTGTTGAATCCAGAGTTAAGGACCAGTAGGAGCAAAGGTGTTAACACTGTGGAGATTTTGTTATAAATACTTCCTAGCTGGAGAAGAGACCTCAGAGAGTGCTGAGTGTGTTGTAAGTCAAGTGTTTCATGATAGTGATAGAATGCCTTTAACACCTTAAGTAGTAGTTCAGAGCACTGTTGGGTATACATCACTGTTATGGGGTATACATCACTTGTCCATCTGACTGTCACACCAGTGCAGTGTTGACCTCTGCAACACATTCCCAATCTATGTTACTTGCATACTGTAGGAAGATATTTCTTTTGTTATTTTCAGCCTTATTGGCCCAGGGTACTTCTTATATTTATCACTAATTTTTTTTTTTTTTATTTTATTTTTTCATATTTCTAGCTTTTTCTAATTTTGTGCTGTGCCTCCTTGGTGTTTACATCCTGGAGCATTAGTAGTGCTGTCTTTCAGATTATCTCCGAGCTCTTCCTGGCAAATCTCTGGTTTGGCATCCCTCCATTTTTTCACTGCCATGTTATAATTTTCTAAGCTCCCTGTATTTTGTCCATGTTACTGTTAATAATGAAGCTGTGTAACTTTAACAGTGATGTTATTCTTTCCTCTGGTTTCTTCATTTATTGTAGCAGTAAGAAAGAGCACTGCAGTTACTGTTTTACCTAGTTCAGTCTTGGTCACTTGGGCCATTGTTTTGCTGGGTCCATTGCTAATTACAGTCTGGTCTTACTTGCTTCCAAGATCCCCGTTTGATAAATACAACATCCAATTTGCCTAGGATTGCAGGTCTCTGGAGTTTTGGGTGTTTCCATGGCCCCTGGAGAGCTCTCCTTTCAGAGAGATCCTTACCCGAACTTTAGGAGATGGCACCATTGCAGTGTGCCAGTGGGCTGCAGTTCTCCTGGAAGTCACATGGAGTCAGAAGTCACTCCGTGTCACCAAAGTGACACCATCCGCAATATGCACGGGGGTCTAATCTTCATCTACATGTTGTACAAACTTAAGCCTTATTTTTGTTGATAGGAATAACTGAGAAGAGAGTAAATTAGCAGTAAGAAGATTAATAATTGTGGCTCATAGTGTTTCAGACAGACAAAGGTAGTGGATACTGTGAGACCAATCACCAGTTACTTTCTCGTCGGCTTTGGATTTTAACACACTTCTTCCCGGTTGGTGACTCTTTTAAGATTTTCTCCACTGTCTCCGCTTTCCCTTAGCAAACACAACACTACACAAGGTGCTCAGTCACACAGTATAGCCATGGTGTACCAGCCCTTCTCCTGACTGGGGACTGTGGATCTTCCCCCAGACCACCACGCTCCTCATCAGTAGCAGTTAGAAAGACGGCAACATGAACCAAGCTGTTACCTGTTCATCCCAAACCATCTTTTCCCAGATATCGTTCGAGAGCCCAACTAAAAATTTCAAGTTTGAAAAGTGGATTGATTGTGCCAGAAATTTTTTTGCCAAGCTGCAGTTAGATATTCTGGAGGGAGATCATCCCTAGCAGAGCCAGCAGGGCCTTGTTGTACGACCACAGCGATGGTTTGACTGGCATATCAAGGAGAGGCCCTCGCCGATTCCCACGTCACTTCTAACCACAGTGACATACATTTATTTCCATTTAAAACTGTGGAGAAGTGGGGATGTGCTGCAGCTCAGCTGTGTAGGATTGAAACCCAGGGCTTCCCTGCCTAGTTCCAGGAAATGAATTTACAACATCTGTGACAGCCATCGTGTTCACAGAGCCTTAGAGCAGCAGAGCTCAGCGTGAGGGTTTTCCACCAGGAGCGTGAGCTGGGTGAGCCCGTGGTCACACCAGCCTGCAGCCACCCTGCCCTGGCTCCAGCCCCAACCTCTCCCCACCGAATCCCCAGGAGTGCTGGGCTCCCCATGGCTTCATCCAGCAGCAGCAGAGCAGAGGAGAGAGCCTCTGCTCAGATAACTGGGGAGAGAGTCACTCCAAAATTTTCCTTTGAGGTGGAGAATGCCTTTAGGATAATTTTGTCTAAATATGGCAATCCAAGGTTTCTTGAGCCACAAAGCCTAAAAACCACTATTCCCTCTGGTTTGGATCGCTGCAGTAACACCAATTTTTTAGTTAAAAAAAAAAAATACGGAGAAAAATAACAGTGTCAATGGGTAAAGTAATGTTAAATACTCATCACCTGATAACCCAAAAGGATTTAATTTTCTTCATATCTGCATGCCTGTTTTAGTCTTCATTCGAGGCATGAGCAAGCTGCACTGAGACCTTGGGTTAGTGTATAGTACATGCTTTTTAGTAATTTAAAAGAATGCCAAAGCAAACACAGTTTAAAAAAATAACCCTAAGAAGTAAATGGTGTAGTTTGTTGCCCTCCATATGGTTAGCTGTCTCAGAGGTCATAAAATGGGGGTCCTTGGTGGGACAGCTGGGTTTATGTAGCATATGCAGATTGTTATTTTGGCTTTAAGCCAGGTGTGCCTAATGTTTCCATTTTGTTTCTATGATGAGGAGAGGTGGCGAGGTGAGTTGAGGAGGCAGTTCTGTGATTTCACTCATATTTGTGTTAAAGAGCCTTTTAAGAGTATTTAATATTGGAAAATAGTCTAAATAAAATTCAGGTGCAAAAAAAAGTGAAGTTCACTTGTTTTATCAAAAGGCTTGAGCCTGCAGCCAGGCACAGCCCCAGTCCACAAGCAGCACCTCACAGCTATTTATGCACTGCAGTTACTGGTGACTGTGCTGCAAGGCAAACCAACAGAAGCCAGAGAAATTTACATTGCTCCCACAGCCTTGCAGAGCTTGGGTGTTTTTCTCTGTACATGTCTATACATCGTATACATCTGTACGTGTAGGTATGTGCATAGAGCAGAGAACTTTACACATCCAGGAGGTCTCTGTGCCATGACTAATGCAAATCCAGCTGGTGAGTGTATTTTGCTGCTTCCTTATTGCCTCCTGCAAGGGTGGCACGCAGCACCTGGCTGCTTTGGCCAAGAGGGTGCCAGCGGGCTGCTCCCTTGCCTGGCACAGCACCAGTAAATTCCCCTTTGCCTGGTCCTGCCCCATACTGACCACCTCCACCAAGAAAACAATCTAGCCCCTTTCACCTTTTCAGTGTTGGCAAAACTCCTGGCCCGAACACAAGTGCCTCTCTCTGCAGGGAGGAGCAGCCACCACCAAAGGGAGCTGGAGCTGTTAGAAGTGGCTTTTCCCAGTTAGAGTCCTGGAGGGACTGTATAAGTAAAGAGCTTTTTCCAGCGATGTAAATGGAGTTTTCTATAACAGAAATAACCTATGTAAAATAAAATTGAAGTTGGCAAGCAGTTTAAAGACTTAAGCTTAATAAATGCAATATTTAGTAGTGTATATTTGCTGCTGAGTTTGTAAAGAAAACCAGACTGCAAAGCTGGTGGGAGCTACCAACTAAGCAGCAGAAAAAGGAATGTCTTGGACTGCTCAGCAGTCATAAGGCAATTGCCTTCTTAGCCAAGGACAGACTGAGTATAGTGTCCCTCCTGGAGTGTATCCATCTAACAGCCATCAATAGAAATGTGAACAATTGACTGAGAATTTAAAAAGATGAGGCATTTGTTAGTCCGTTGCAGTCTCTGGGTAAAGGTGGTGTAGAAGAGAATAAGCTCTTAGGGAACCCAGATATTTTCACCAAGAAATATTTTACCCTGTTCACTAGCTACAGGTGGTACTTGCTATGCTTACGTCTGTTTCAAGTACGAGAATTTCGTGATCCTTCCTTTACACCTTTTCTTAGCTACAGAGCACATCAAAGATTGCTTATTTAATTTTAATTCAGCTTTTGTACATTTTAATAATTTTATTCCTCTCTAAATAAAACTGTGCGCATTAATAAATTATGAAGAGTCAGCAGACATAGAGCATATATTGCTATATGTCATTGTAATTAAAGAACAAAGAAGTCTGTGTACTTAGTTATTAAATAACTTAGATTCATGAGTAGAGACAGAGATTTCGGTGTAAAGAGCTATGAAGTTGGATCTAAAATTGCCACTTAATTATAAGCAGCATGTTTTGTTTTTTACCAAGTAATGGAAACCATTCTTTCTTTAGAGAGGGAATAAAAAATGCAAATGCAAAATAAAATTAATGCTTGGAATATTTTTTTTGTGTGTGATTTAGAACAGCATTGTGTTTGGTAACTAGTTCACTGATTCTCTTGTATATTATATCCTTCCTACATTTTAAATTACTGTAATCCATAAGTGAAACTAAGAGGGAGAATACCTCTTTCAAGTATAACTCTTTTTTCTTCTGCACCAGATGTATGTCATGCAATTGACTGAAATGAATGTGAGAATGTCCAGCCCAGCAATACTTGCTGTCTCATGTGGGATTATTGAAAATAACCAGTTTTCAGTTGTTTTTCTTTAATTACTTTAAATTAATTACTTTACTACTTTTAATATGTGTCCATTGTCTGAAAATTAGAATATGTTCATAGGTGTGGATGCCTAAGCTATCTGAACATCAGTTATTTAAAATGTAAACAAAGTGGGTCATGTTCACTTAGCAGTGCTCTGCCCTTCTGTTGTACTTTTCAAGATTTAAAATCTTGCATAATACCAACATTTTGTGTGAAGATCATTGCTGTTGTGTTTACTAGCTGACTTATTTATCTTTTATTACCTCTTGAAATAAATAGGTTTGCCTTTGGTTGAAGTTCTTCTGTTCTGCACTCTAAAAAGTAAAACTTGATTATTTCTCTGCAATTAATGTATTGCTTGTAGATTCCCAAAAACAACTTTTCCTGCTAGGAACCATGTATCCATCCCTTAGTCTTACACGTAAGCAAGCAATTGTGAAAACGTGTTTCTTTGTAGAGCTGCTAAGCATGTCTTTAGCTTTGCTGGCAGGTGCTTCAGAAGACCCCAGTTTGGACTGCTCACATGAGCAAAACTCTGCCTATGATAAAATTACATTTTGATTTAGGGACTCCCTCTGGAAGTGAGGGTGCTTGTTGCTGCAGTGACCCAGTTGGAAACAGGAAGTATTCTCTGTTGTCTGCTTCCTGCTTGGAGGTTTTTTTCTTTGTCATGCTTCATGTCCTATCTCTTTTGAATTTTTTCAAGCAGCAGAAGCAATCTTACAGTAAGAATTGGGTTTCTATGTCAAAATCCATCTCTTCTTCACTGCAACAATATATCTGTGTAGTGATGCAGAATATGGGGTTTTCTGTTTGGCATTTGAGGTAGCACAAATAAAGGATATAAATATTAAGGAAGGAAGGAGCAGCAGAAGCCTAGACATTATCCTGCAACAAACAGGATTGCTCTGTTGTAGCAAAGAGGAAGGAAGTGAAGTAAGGACTGACAAGATTAAAATTGATCTATTTCTTTTAGAGTGATAGAAGATGTCCTTGAGATGTCCCCTAATCAAGTGTGCTCCCTCAGGAGAGAATCAGTTACTCTTAAAACACTCCAGACTTAAAGCCTAACTATTCTTACCATGAGAAAGGTTTTTTTTAATAATATGTAACTAGCATCTCCTTGCTTCCATTGATCCCATCCACCTTGCCTGGTCTGGACCCAGGTGTTACAGTCTTAGTGGGCATCACGTTCTCTCAGAGTAACATATGAGTCTTACTAGATTGGAACACTGAGCACTGGGGTTTCAGAAAACCTTACTATAGAAGCTGTTACTATATTAGCATAGCATTCATCTGCACTTCTCCTAAAGAAAGTGGCAATTGTTAGAGAGGACATAGTGATACTACAAGTCAGTACTTACAGCTCTTCCTTCTCCTTTCTCCTCCTTTCTCTTCTCCACAGCTGACTTTCAGTTACTTTTCAGTCTTGGAGAAGATTTGATGCTCTGGCAGCCTGTTGCCTGTTGCCATCTGGTAGAAAAGCCTATTGAGAGAGGAGGCAAAAAGGCAGTTCAGTATTTTGTTTGTAACTCTAATTCTTTATCAACAATAAAGGTGTATTGTTTCGATTTACCAAAGCAGAAGTCTAATTTAAATAGCAGGTATAACAGAATAAGAAAGTCAACTGGTGACTCTCCTGAGGTTTCATATACTGATGTCAATGCTTTAGTGCTAGCCTGAGGTGGATTCCAGTTGATGTATATCTGTTTAGATTTCAACAACAATAAAACACGACTGAGACACAACTTAGGATGCCACATAGGTAATAATTAATTAGCACAGCTCATCTGTGTACGGGTTATATATTTCACATGTGTCAGGCAAAAATTCCAAAGCTAGGCAAGATTATGGGTTTATCCGCATGTAGTTTGTGCTCATAATTGGTATGACTTAATTTTCACTTATAGATAACTGTTGCAAATTAAGATCCTTGGTGACTACACGCAGTGCCAAATGCCATGTATGAACTACCCATATTTAAACATGCAAGTTTACTTCAAATGTGTATCTTTTTTGTCTTGTCAAACGTAAATTGATTAAGGAGACAGACTGAGGTCATTTGTATCAGTGTTGCAGTACGGTCATGCCTTAATCTTTTTCTTAAAAAAAGTTTAGATCTGGTCTCATTAATAGTCTCCCCCCATGTTGCTTGGTTGTTGTTTTTTTTCACAGAACACAGGAAACTTGGCAATCTGACTGTGACAGTGAAAAAAACTGTCCCCTCTCCAGAAGCAATACAAATCCTCTACCAACGCATGAGATATGAATATGAGTTTTATTACTACGTCAAAGAACAGTTCCACCTGCTGAAGCGTAAGTTTGGACTGAAGTCTCATATCAGAAAACCACGTCCCAGACCCGAGTTCTTCATTCCTTCACCCCTGGAAACAGAGGAACCAATAGACGATGAGGAAGAAGATGATGAGAAGTGGCTAGAGGATATCTATAAAAGGTGATGGATGGAAGAGCTGTCCTTTCTCTTCTGGTGACCCCTCCAGCTTTCTTAAGATTTTTTTTAATTATTATTAAAAGTAATTCCTTAAGGAACTGAGTTAATGCGCAGCAGCATCTGAAAGAACGAAAGAGACGATTTGCACATGCTGGGGCCATCAGGAGACACCTGGTTTTGCAGGTTTGATTCACTGTATTGTGTTGGCTCTGTAGCACCCATGCTATAACAGTTTTAAGAAAGAAGTATCTACTGTCTATCACAAAATAACTTTTGGAATATGCAGTAGTCCTCTGGGAGCCTGCAAAACACCAGAGAATTGATTAGGTGGTCTTGAAAAGTGAATTTTACAGATTCTTGTCTCTCTCTTTCTCCAGAAACAGGTCTTGATTGCATAACACTCTGGCAGTAACTCCCAGCAATGTGGACTGGGAAGAGAGCCGCTTTCTACCCCAGAGCATACTGGTATCCCAGTGGTATGGCCAGAGCCACTGCCGTGTCTGTGCACGTCTGGATAACAGGCTCAGAAGGGGGACAGATAATGGCTTCTGAATTACCCTGTGCAAGAGGAGCAAGGCTGCTATTCTGGCAAATTAATATTAGTGGATATAAGGCAAGTTACAGGAACTAGATGGTTCTGGTAAACACTTCTAGTTCATAGAGTGGAAAGAGCTACCAGGTCAGTGAATGGCAACAACAGATGTAAACTGCAAGGCAGGGTTACCTAAACAGTAGTGGTTTCTTTCTGCAGTTGAGTACTTTTCTATTAGATTCTGAAGGAAAAGGTGCAGCGTATGTTTTTTATGTTCAGTAAGGACATTCATAGATTTTTATCTGAAGAGATACAGAAAAAGTCACTCATTAAAAAATGTAGATGATCTGGAACTCCCATTAAGGATGACCAGTGTTTCTGTGATTGCAGAGTTTAGTTATTCACTTCTGAAGCTCAGCGTCGCTGCCCCACCAGTGCAAACACCAGATGTCCCCTTTTAGCATGGCTAGAAGTAAAACTAACAATATGGACACAGACAGCTTCTCCAGTTGAAATATTTCAGAATGATAAAAGGCTGCAGCGTACTCCTGTGAAACCAAAGCTGATTCAATGATCCATTGTTAAGAGAGGCCTGGGAAAGTTTGCCTTTGTTAATCACTACAAGTATTATCAGCAAACACTAGAGAAGGGAGGGTTGGAGGCTGGGAGGGGAGAGGGGAATAGCTGCAACATGTGACATGCTGTTGTCTTTAAGGTGAGTGTCCCCGGGATTCCCTGTGTCTTGCGGGCTTGCCAGGACCGGTGGTGCAGAAGTGAGGGACCTGCAGATAGCAATGGGCAGAGCTATTTGCCCACCTGTGTTCTGTAGCAGAACTGAGGGAGTCTGGGTCTTGATGAGGTGTTGGTCTCTTGTGCACTCTTGTTGACAGAGGAAGATGGACAAGTAGGGGGTAATACAAATAAATTTATGTTCTAAAGCACAGGAAAGAAGCAGAGCCAGAGTTTCAGCTCCTTGCCGGGGTGAGTCCCAGTAACACTTCAGGTGCAATGCACCTCTGTCTAACTCACATTCATTCTTAAACATATACCAGACAGCTTTTGCTTTCTATTCTTCAGCTGCCTTAGCAGCCATCTGCAAGGTCATACTTCAGTTTGCAATAATAAGCAAAAGTTATTTTGTGATGGACGGGGCGTATAAACTCAGGCTAAGATCGAATGTGCTTTCCAAGGGTTTCCCCTTCATTGAGCCTGCTAAGAGCCAATAGACATTATGGCCCATCTTGATCAGTCTTTACTGTACCTGCACATAGAGAACAAAAATAAAGTATAATCGTGTTAAGACAAGATGCAAACTTACAGAAAATATTATGTTGAAGATTCTGTTCTCATTATTAACATCCAAGGCTGGTAGTAGCAGTATGCTACCGTGGGAGACCACGCTAAAGGAACCTGAAAATGGCACAGGTAACAACTAACATTGGTTAAAAAATGAATCTGCTGCATTGTATATTTTAAGTGGTTTCTATGAAATTACATTGAAAGAATAATGATTAGTTTACACACTGTGGAGTTGTTATATTTCAGAAAGAAAACTAATATTCACACCTTCCAGAAAATCTGTTTGAATCTTTTTTGCCAATGTTGTAACAGAATAATCAGTCACCTAACACATTCACCCTTCCTGCAAGTTCACTACCACTTACTGTAAACTCTGTGTTTATCTGTTTACTTAATGGTATCTTCAGCCATCACTACTTATAACCTAGATACAAAACCTGTTTAATAATTTACTTGCTAGGTTTTAACATTGTTGTATTTTTTGTAACAATCAACCTGGCCTCTCCTTCTTGAATGGTACTTCGTAAATTTATCTGGCACATAGTGTCTGAGATTGCTGGTCCTACAGCTTATTTGTCTGTCATGAAATATATTTTACTTAATTGTTAAAAGGTACGTTTTAAGCTGGTTAATCTTTTACTTATTTATTGAAACTTTTCAGCACATTCCAAATTCTAAGTTGCTCAGGAAGAAGTTGATTTAAATGATTATATTTTGGTCGGATGAATATTTCTTATTAAAAACAAAAAAATCATTGTTTGTAAGCCTTTAGCCCACAACAGCTTTGTAGGAAGTGCCATGCATGTACTTGTAAATCTTTGTGGGGGGAAAAAGGTCGGTGCTTGACATTTATGAAAATAAGAAAACGTGTGTACATTAGCTTAGCTATAAATGAAAGCAGCATATGTTTTGGGATGAAATATTCTTTAAATTATTCACTACCGTCTCCTGAAATATAAATAAGCCATATGACTCTCTATTTTTCAGTCCAGTGATGCTTAAAAATAAAACTTGTTCATTTCTTCCTAGCACCATAGTCCACTTGCTTACATCAGTTTTCTTGTCTGGGGACAGCAGCAGTGGGCAAAAAGCTGGAGTTGCCCCTGGCAGAACAGGATTGGATACAGCATAGTCTTATCATCTGAAAGTCACACTTTAGCAGCGAGATCAGGGCAGGTTTTTCTTGAGTTATCCTATGTCCCAAGTGTCTGGAGCTATCAGTAAGATGTGCAGAAAGTACCCTGTAGTACATTGCCCCACGTGCTTTGTGGCTGCTAAGTAGAAGGAAGTTTTATCCAGAAACTGCTTGGACCCCCTACTCTGCATTTCACTAGACATGGTATTTGATGGCCAGGTATAAAAGCTCCAGTAGTCCAGAATGATTTGTAATGTAAGTAAAACATCAGTGCTTTCACACTACAGAGAGAATCAACTGTTGTGAAATTGCAGCATTCTGGAGAAAATAAATTGTAGTCTTACGTTTCAAGAGACAGTGAAAAGTGGTGCGGGTTTTTTGTTCCTGTTTAATTGACTTCTCTCCCACATAAACTGTGCTCATGATGCAAGGTTAAGTCCAGGTATCTGAAATGTTCTCTACTTATATGTTGAGAAGTAGGGCAGCAGAACCAAAGGTAAGTGATGCTGATGGTGTATTTGAAGTGTTTCAATTCATTTGCAGTTCTTTCTCACTGGACATTTGAATTGTTTGGATGTGTGATATAGAATGGTACATCATATCATAAAGACAGAATCAAAATTACGATTTTGAGACATTGGAGACACATTTTTTGGCTTCCAGCTACTGAATTCTTCCTCCTTTCAATACTTGATGTCATAAAGATATTTAATGTAAAGATAGATTTCCAGACTAACAAAGGAAACCACACTGCATGCCAGCTTGGGTCCTCTTATCAAATGAAAAAAAAAAGAATAAAACAGTGCAGCCTCTTAAACAATAAAGGTCTGCAATTTCCAGTGAGGGATAATGGTAATCTTTACCTCCATTTTAAGAAAGGGAACATCTATGACACTAGACCATAGCCTAAAACAACACAGCAACATATTTAAGAGCTCGAATACTGTAATGTAATTATAGTGAATGTAATGAAAAGTTTTATTTTTAAGGAACCAGCCTATATTGCAAAGAGTTCAGCAATTACATAAAATATTGTCAGTTTGTTTGAATGAGCATTAACCAAAGAAAATAATCAAATGCTGTTACATATAGACCTCCCTGCACAGGCTCCATGGGGAAAAAAAAAAAACAAAGGTCTTGCAAGCCTTGGAAGTGCTTGTCCAGTTGGAATCAGTGGGGCCACTTCTGCAGGGTCTGTCCAAAGGGAGCATTTGCAAAGTCAGGCTCTGCTTAGGTGCCCACAGGAATGGTGGGAAGGGTGCCTGAGGCAGCTCTGTGAGAAGCAGCCACTGGGGGGTGAAAAAAATCCCCTGCCAAATGTTAGAAGTGGATGAAAGGGATCTTATCTTGAAGGCTGAAAGTTAAATCTCAACCAGCATAAATCAGTTGCTGGTGTCTACATAGAACTGAAAAGCTGTCATACATTTTCTCCAGTTTGCCCAGAATTGGCATTGCATGCCAGGCTGCAGCATGAAGTGAATTTCAAAGATCTGTTACAAGCTTTCAAAAACAGGTATGTGATGACAACACCAGCACACCATAACAATCGTGTCCCAGCACTGATGTCTGATGCTGTCATATTGGGAGAGCCCAGAAGTGAGGTGAAAGTTTGTGATGCAGAAGAGGGGGAGGTTTTCTGCAAGCACACATTTGGCCTTTAAGATGCTGTAGGATGGTAAGATTTGATCAGTGGTATGTCTGAATAAATCATAATCTTTATAAATACAAACATGTGGATTTCCTTTTCTGAGTATATAAAGGAAGAATGCATTTTTTTATTTAACTGATCCTGTCTGAAAAGGTAAGTTAATAACACTGCTGTCAGGCAGGCATAATAGCAGCTGGGTTTGTGTAAGCTTCTGCCATCCTTCTGTTCCCATCTGTGGATCTGATGGGAAAGAATTCTACTACACTGCAGGAAAATTGGTGCTGTGAAAAGTGGAAGATGAGCAGGAATACACGGAGGTGATGCTGTTTCAGGTTAAGAATAATGGTCTAAAGACCAGGATGATACAGAGCACACAGCAGAAGCATTAACACAAACTGTTTACTGTTTGTAAATGAGGTTTGGCTCATCTGGGAAACTTGGTACCATACTTCAAAATCAAATGCTGCTTCAGATTTTTCATTTGCATTAAGTTAGTGGGTTTTGGGCCATTTCCCATGCACTTCTGAGTTGCTGTTCTGCCTCAGAAACGTGTCAGAGTACAAGCACACAGCTTACACCTGTATGTGATGTGATGTGATGTGATGTGATGTGATGTGATGTGATGTGATGTGATGTGATGTGATGTGATGTGATGTGCAGGAGCTGATCTGAGACATGGATTTGATCCTTCAGCAAACCTTTCTCCAAGTTGAGTGCAGGTGATGAGCTGCATTAATTAAGTCTTTCTCAGCACAGTGGTGCTGCTTATAAGCATAGTAATATTTAGTTATTCTGCCACAAGAGAAAGTATTCCTGCAGTTTTTCAGTTTACTAGGCCAGCATGATACAGGATACTGTAGACACCCTCAGCAGGGCTCACAAGAGCATTGTCAGGTAGTAAAGGCCAATTGCATGTCCCAGTTTTGAACTCCTGATCATCTCGTTTGGGTTTAAGAAAATAACAGAGGCAATTACAGTCCATGGCAGACACCTTCCAATCCAATTTGTGTGGTGGTAAGCTCAGGGAGGGGATATCAACTAGTCATTGATCTCACATTCCCCAAAGACAAGATTCCTGGGGTTACGCCAGAGAGATCTGCTGGAAGAAGTGGCAATGAGGCACCTAAGGCTCACCAAATAGCTGTGATACTTTGCTGTTCTTACATTCTCCATTTGCTTGTGTTTAAACAAAGGTGTGCTGTATTTCCCAAGGTCAGTCTATGTAGTGTATTTCTGCACTAACCATATTGTCTGGGCATTTTGGAAAATGATTGATGTCTTTATCCTTCAGATCCACAGTGGAGGTAAAGAAGTGCTGTTATGCCCATGTCATGTATTGAGAGTGGACACAGCAAGTGGGTAAGTGATATTCTCAGTGTCAAACAGTAAAGTTATTGAAAACCACCAATTATAACTTAGCCAAGTGTCTTAATCCTTGAATTTTCTTGCATGCTCTGAGATCAGTCCTAGATTTTAGGAGGCAAAACAAATACAACAGAAAATTTTAGCTACACGGAGTTGTCTCCCCTTATCTTGTCCTTAAAACTGCAAAATTTCAGGTAACTGCCTAAATATGAATTACCTCTTAGCCCTTCAGCAGACCATTTATGTCTTTTGGGGACAAAGATTAATTGCTAGCCAAATCTGCTTTTTGCATAACAAACACCTGCAGAAATGGCATGGCTGTAAGATAACTACATGTTTGGGAGAGGAGATGCTGTAGCAGTAAAAGCAGACAAACAGGTGGCTGGCTGGCTGGCTGAAGTCACATCTTGTAAATTTAGCTGTTCACAGGAATGGTCACATTCCCTCCTGCAGTATCTGACACTTGTAGCCTACCTGAAAAGTCATCAAACCTGCGCTCATGTATGTAGTCTTACTTGGGTTTACCTTCTGTTTTCTGCAGTGCTTAGAAACCCAGAATATGAAGCACTGTCTTACTGTTCAGCAACCAACATGAACACGGAGTGAAAAGACAGTTTTTGCTCAGTTCACCGTGTAGCTGTTTTTTTCTGGTGTGTCCATAAACCAGAAAGCTTCTCCAGCTGCCAAACAGGTTTATATGCATCTCAGCTGGGAGATCAGGTGCTTTCCCCTCATCTCCTGGTCCCTCACTTAACGGGACAGTACACATCATTAAAATTTTTGCCTACATCTTCCAGGAAAGATCTTAAGGAAGGCTGAGCAAACACAGACATAATCCAGCCTCCTGTGTCCAAGCGTCCATGCTTTGTTGAGGAGCAAGAGCTTGCTCTAAACTTTGATACCGGGTGAAGGCTTTTCAGGTTGAGCCCACCTTGTAGGTGTCAGCTTCATTCCTGCTCCAGATCTTGTTTCTGCTCTGAGCATTAGGGCGAGCCCCAGCCTGTCTCTGTTGAAATAACTGAGGCTTAGCAATGCCAAATTCGTCCCCTTTGGCTTTGGGCCGGGAGGCTGAAATGCTCTGGCAGGTGAGCACATCAGGGTGCAAAGAAGTCCCCGCAGTGTCAGTCCTCGACGTGAGCAGAGAGACTCGGTGTCAGCAGCAGCCCTGGAGGCTGGTGTCAGGGAGGGGAGAGGGAAACAAGAGCCAGTTTCTTAGTCGTAGCTAACTAGTGGGCATTTCTGCCAAATCTCTCTCGGTGAGATTTGTGCTAGTCCTGTCAGCACTTGCTGTGGGAAAAAAACCTTTCTTCCTGCGCTTCTTGGGACAGAAAGCTGGCAGGGAGAGCCTGGCAGTGCCTCTTTTCCAGAGAGGTTGGAAAGATCCAGGGTAGATGTGAGGGTGCAGGGGAGGGAGGGCAGCAACCTCAGGGGGCTGAGCTTGGGCTGCTTCTTGTCAGACCCAGGCAGGATGGTGTTGATAAGAGGACAGTGTTGCTTCCTTGAAGCTTAAAAATCCAGCTCCTCACAGTGGGGCTTCTTGTCAGAAACCGTTGTGAGAACTCCTTGGCATCTCCACGTAACTTTAGCTTTTCAGCAGGTTTTTCCACCAAAGGACGTGATTTGGCCCACCAGCCTTGGCTGGAAACTGAGCTTTCTAGTGACTCTACAATCCAGCCCTTGTCAGACACGCCACTTGGGTCCGTGCATGGGGCTCTTTGTGATAAACCTCAATGGAATTTGGAAACTGTTCAGCAAATTTGACCTCTACTTTGTCTTATAAATATCACAGTGTCAAGCAGCATCGCACATGTCTTATCACTCCAAAACTGGGAGAAGGAGATGGAATTATTATGTGGTCAGCTCTGATTTTCCAAAACAGTATCTTCTGAGTCAAGGAAAAAGCTTTTCACTTCTCAGAGCAGAAAGAGAATGTCCTCTTTTATCTTGGGGAAGGAGGCTCTTCTCAAGCCTACTCTGATCCCTCATGGGCATGTACCAGTTGTCCTAAAGGAAACTGAACCATTTTCATCTTTTGTAGGTAGAGCACCGTGGCAGCCAGCTCCTGTGAGGAAGGTGGAATGAGACCCATTTCTCTGTTCCCACCTCGGAAAAAGAGAATGGAGGCATCAGCAAAACATTGGCCAAATTTAAGAGCCTCTAACTTCTCTGCAAAATAGATGGAAAAGTCCAAAAGACATAGCAAAGCTTACTGGAGCAATACAGTGAAAATGCATTTAGCCACAGGTCTGCATCTTTTTAGAAAGCTGCTGCTACTTGCTAACATGAGAAATGTCAGGCCCTTTCTTTCCTTAAAAAAATGTATGTGGTCCTGTGGTGCCCCCCCCCCCAGCCCCCTCAGCTGCCACAGCCGTGCTGGTGCTGTCATGGGCAGCAGGAGAGGATGCAGAGCACAGCTGCCTTGGGAGCCCCACACAGCTGGCAGCCCAGCTTGATGCTGAATCGCTGTGTGGGCCAGCCTAATTGCTTAAAGCTTTTCTTTTCCCCTCACCACGAAGGCTGAAGCATAGTATTTATCTGCTCTGCAAAACTTTTATGAGCTGGGCCCAGTTTTGTAGAATTCCTGAATAACAGGGATCACAATAGCTGCGGTGGAGCCACTTTGCAAACCCAAACGCCTGTGCTGTTTGCCTTTTTTATGTGCAGTCTCTGCAGGCAAGAAATGTGCTCCTCTGCCTCACACCAATCCCAGCAGCAAGTGCCCCTGACTGCTCAAAATCCAGCTGAGCTACAACTGCCCAGCATGTCCCAGGTACTTTGGACCCCACTCCTTTTTTCCTTTTCCTTTTCCTTTTCCTTTTCCTTTTCCTTTTCCTTTTCCTTTTCCTTTTCCTTTTCCTTTTCCTTTTCCTTTTCCTTTTCCTTTTCCTTTTCCTTTTCCTTTTCCTTTTCCTTTTCCTTTTCCTTTTCCTTTTCCTTTTCCTTTTCCTTTCCCTTTCCCTTTCCCTTTCCCTTTCCCTTTCCCTTTTCCTTTCCCTTTCCCTTTCCCTTTCCCTTTCCCTTTCCTTTTCCTTTTCCTTTTTTTCCTTTTCCTTTCCCTTCCGTTTTCTCCCTTCCCCTTCCATTTTCCCCCTTTCGCTTTCCCCTTTCCCCTTCCCCTTCCCCTTCCCCTTTCCCTTCCCCTTTTCCTTTTCCTTTCCTCCCTCATCAGTCCCTGGTCTGAATGCAGCCACTCAGGGACTGTGCTCTAGTTTACATTCCTCTGGAAATAAAAAAGAGGCACTGAGAATTTCCCTGGGGAAATTTTCCACTGGGAGAACCTCCTAATTTTTCCTGCCAGATAGTGAGCTTGGAAAAAGTAATTTGAAACATGACAGGTAATCCCCACTTTCCTCAAAATATCTCTTCAGGTTCTGGCCAGCCCTGGCATACTGTGAAGCCAGCAGTGCCACATCATATCCTTGAAGACTCTTACAGTCAACATTTAGGATCAAATAGTAATGACTAATAGTACTGATGATAATATTGTGTTTACCTCACAGGGTTAATGTTAACAGAGTAGTAAGATGCTGCAATTGAAAAATAACCAATTAAAGCTTGGTAGGCAGAGCAAATCTTACACAGGAGCTGGATGAGTGCAAGTTAAAATGCAGGTGCCCCTTGCTGAGGTCTAGACTGCAGGGCTCAATGCCTGGGAATAGCTGGCTTTTCTTTTTTCCTTCCCCTCCACTGCATGCCACTCATTTCGGTTTAGGTTGAACAGCCTTTTAGAAATACTAAGCCAAGCCAAACCCAAGCATCCGTTGTTTTCTCCAGCCTTTTCCCTCCAAAAGTGGTTTGCTTTAGTCCACTGAGTCAAAAGGTATTGCTCCCTTACTCACCATTCCCATTTGCATTGCTCAAGAGGAGACCTGGCAGAGAAATGGTGTGTACAATCCCTGAAGATCACACTGGGATTCGGTAGCTCATTCTCAGGGAAGCACTGCATTAGCTGTTGGGACTTCAGGCCTGGAGATCGTCTAAATGGTTGTTTTTATTTGCTATGAGCTGATGGAGCCTGCATAAAGGTGCCACCCTGAAGAGAACAGCAATCTGAAATGATCAAGGAGAGCAAAACCAGGCTGGCACACACAGCAATGGCAAGTTCCCACTGCAGTCAAGCAGTTAGCATGTTAGGAGGAATACAGGAACAGGAGCAAGTATATGTGTATAGGTTCAAAACTTCTACTGCCCTCTGGAGCACCACAGGGCTTGTAGACATGAAAGACAGAAGGGGTTTGCTTCTATAAAGCTTGAAAAAGAGAGACTGGAGCAGAACCAGAAAAGAGGTGAGACGCCTGGTGAAGTGTAAAGAGCAGAAACCTGTACAAAGGGAGGCAAGGGTAGATACTCCCAATGCAGGTAGGAAGCAGCTGGATAACCATAAAGAAACTGGCAGAAAGACCAGTCACAGCCTCTCTGGCCACTTTTGCCACCCCTCTACTGAAGGCACACTTTGTGAAAAGCCTGATAAAAGACAGGAGCACACACCAAGAGAGAAAGGGTTCAGCCCAAGTCCATAGAGATGGATCCAGGTAAAACTGCTTAATAACCCTGAGAGTCACTGGCTTTCAGGTGCTGGCACCAATCTGAGGGGAGGCCAGCAGAGAGAGGGCCTTTCTTCCTCTTGGTTCCCATCAGCAATGGCCACTGCTGGTACAAATTAACTGGTACTATATATTCTAAAAAGAAAGCAAAGCTGCCTATAGTACTGTTTAAAGCTTTCTTCTTACAACCAGCCAATATCAGCTTTGTTTAAAGGTTTTTTTTCACCTCTCAGTCTCAACTTTGTGATCTCTGCTTTTCCAGAAAAAAAGTGCTTAAGTCAAGGAAGGCTCTGGGCTGACTCATTTTTCTCAGAGGAAGGGTTTCTCCTCCTGCTGCGGTCCCTTGTTCCCACACCTCATGAGTCTCTGCATTTCAGTGCAGAGCCTGCACTCCGCAAAAATGGACTGCAAGCTTTCAAAGAATGCATCTGTTTACATTACCTCTCCCTGGCCCAACATCCTGTTTTGGGAAAAAATAGCTTCTATAATGAGAAACGGGGGGAAAAGCAGGCAAATGATACTTCATGCAAGAGATGAAGGTTTTCCTTTCCCCCTTAGCTTCTTTTCTGTTTCAGGAGTGGGCTCTTTTTTTTCCCTAGAATTACGGCCTGGAGAAAAGAAGTGGATAACCCCAGTGATGCTCTCCATACGGGGACACACAGTGGAGGGAGTCACAGAGGAATCTCCACCTGCTCATAGGAGCTGCCTGGAGATACCCCCAGGTCCTTTTCCTCTGGGCATCTTTCCAGCTGTTCTTCCCCAAGCCTGTAGCATTTCATGGGGTTGTTGTGTCCCAGCTGCAGGACCCGGCGCTTGGCCTTGCCGAACATTGTACAACTGGTCTCATCCCACTGATCCAACCCATCCCTGATCTCTCTGTAGGGCATTCCTACCCGCAGGCCGACCGACCAACACTCCCTAACTTGGTCTCATCTGCAAACTCCCTCGATGTGGCGCTCAGCGACATGGTTCCGTGGTGGACTTCTTCGCTCTGTCATGGGTTTACGGCTGCCCTTGATGATCCTAAAAGTCTTTCCCAGACAAAACGATTCCACGGAGCTCGCCCCCGGCTCCGGCGGGTCTGTTCCCCGGTTCCCCCTCCCCCCTGGCTGCCCGGCTCCAGGCGGTCGCCAGAGGGCGCCGTGTCCGCAGCCCGCCCGCTGCCCGCCCCCCGGGCAAGGGAGGCATCGCCGGCGGCCGCTCCCGGTAGCCAAACAGCTTGAAGTCGGAGCCGACTCTGCGGTTTCGTCTGGGATTCAGCGCTTATTACTCTGCTGTGGCTTGGTGGAGGCAGCACACTCGGCTTCGCTCCCTCCCGGCTGCATCTGCTGGCCCCGGGTGCCTGCAGGCCCCCGGCGAGGAGGAGGAGGATGAAGAGGAGGATGAGGAGGACTGGCTGCTTGGCCACGTTCTCCGGGAAGGGAGCTGCCTGAGAGAGCCCGGACGGAGCCAGGGCTGCCAAGCGGTTCTGGAGGGCACCCAGAACAGCGAGAGATTACAGGCGAGAGATGATAAGAAATGTGGCAGGATATTAGAAGAGGGAAACCAGAGAGTGGCCACATCTCTGGAGATGGCAGCAAAGACAGGCTGGCTGGAGATGGGAGGAAGAGAGAGAGAGCATCTTGCTGTGCACTGAAATGACAATATATGGTGTACTTTAAAGAGCCAACCAAAGAGACCAAGTATGTGAAAAGTCCTTTCCAGGCTGGGGCAATAACAATGTTCGATGAACAAACATAGAACCTGCAAAACTGTGTTCCCATTGGCTTTTGGTGGTGGGAAGAACAAATTAAACTTCCTCACAGATGATATTCATGCAACATCAAAGCCCAGGAAAGAGGAATAGCCTAAACCTTATCAGTCTCTCTCTCGATCATTTGCTATTATAATTGCAGCTTTGCTGGGCACATTCAGAAGCACCTGGCTTACCTAGTCTCACTCTTCAGGGATGGGCACCTGTGTCTTTTTGTAGCACCTCACTTTAAACAGGACCCTTCCTCCTTTACATCTCCCCCATCAGCACCAAACAGGGTATGGACAATTATCATGAGGTGAACTTGCCCATGGTTCCTTGTTCACTGTTTTGGTCTGGACAGAACTTAGGACCTGGGACACAGGCACAGAGAGAGAGATTAGGTGGTTTAAACCTTATGCCTCGGGCCCCTCTCCAAGGAAAAGCTGCTGCTAACTTACAGCTGTCTCGTGCTCTCTGTGGAATGAGAGGGAAGTCCATTCAGTCTGGTGAAAATAAACCCACCATCATAGCTGGCATTCTCGTTGGTAGTCTCAGTGCAGAGGCCAAGGATTTGAGGGCTATGACACATGAGGCAGCTCACTCCTAAAGAGCTTGATCTGGGTTGAAACGTGTCATCAGAAAAGCATGAGGAGCCTTGTGCTCCTGCTGTCAATACAGTACTTGCCCTCTTCACACAGACTGGCTTTCCTTTTCTGTCCTGCCAGTCTGGCACATGGCATGGGGACCCATTACTGTACATTCACTTTAAAGGAGAAGGACACACAGTTTCCTCTCACTCATCTTTAAGGACTCCACCATCAATCCTGCACCTAGTGTTTTCCCATCACCATTTGCCCCTCTCCTCACCTAAAGAGAAGGTTGTGTCTTATCTTGTCTCCTACCTGGCAGGCACTCTGTCACCTCTTCTGCCTCTTCACCCTCCCCTCTTGTTCCCAGGCTGCTCCTGGGCATGGAGCTGAGTGCCCAGGCAGTACCTTGGCACAGTGACACAGCTGCGCAGACTTTCAAACAGATGCAGTGAGAAATGGGCTGTTGCACAGACACAGTTCTGTGAACAGCCCCGTGAGGAGGAATTGGGAGTCCCTGCAGATATGGCCGCACCATGCTGCATCCCAGGGAAATCCCATGGTCCTGGACAATAGCCATGACTTTTGCTGTCCTGATGATAGCTGACCAGAGACTTGAGAAACTCACTCCCCTTGAGTTTGCCAGTCCTGCACCATCAGCCACTTGACCATTCTCTAGTAGCTGGTCTTCCATGAAGAAAAGTGCCTGTTTTGTGAAGCACTGTTTTCTAGAGGGCCAAAAAATAGTGCTCCTGTGCTTTATTGTCAGTCTTCACATCACTTAAAACAAATTTAGGGTAAGACATTGCAAAGGGGGGCGTTAAATGGAGAAATTAAATCTCATCAAAGAATTGTTTGGCTCGCAGCCTTGCCACAGGTGCAGCTCTAAGAATGAAGCAGTTGTCAGGAGCTCTTCCAGGAGCATGGCAGACATGGAGTGGTGTAAATGCTCTACTGTTGTCAGCTTTCCCCTCCATTTTAGGATCAAGAGTCAGTCTAGGACTGTGCAAGAGGCTATCTCAGGCAAGAAGTGTTGACTCTAATAAGGCTGTTTATCATATGATATGAGAAAGCAGAAGCTTTCATCATAGAGGCCTGGAGGTTTTTCTCTTTACAGTTTTATCAGCAGGTCTGAGTTTATACAGGCTCCTCCTAAGGTGTGAAATCTCTATTGAAGTGGGTTTCATAATCTTCCTGGATGAATTAATTTAATATGGTAAACGCAAGCAGAGCATGCAGCAGATAGACCAGAACAGCTCTGAGACAAGAAGGTACAGGGAGTGAGACAGATGTGGTGGTGGTGGTGGGATATGCCACCAGCAAAAATCAGCACCCATAGCAGAGCCTTCTAGATTTGTCATCCATCAAAACTGACTTTCCACCACACATCACCACTGTAATGGTCTCACATTTCACAAGCTTTTCCTCATGGAGCCTTAATTAAGAGCCACTGCCCCATCAGTGAAATTAAGGAGGTGAATCACCCTGGACATGATCTGTGGGCTTTTAATGTGAAAGTACAAATAAAAAAAATATTTAAAAAAGGTTAAAGAGAAAGTCTTTCCTAAGTGTTCCAGTTTTCCTGGGCAATTCTGAACGGTCTAGTTTGATCTCTTCCCCCCGCAATCTCTGACAAAGTTGTTTTCTTGATACAATTTACACACACACATTGTGATCCTTCCTCAGAACTGCACTTGCTATGTGCTCATTCTCCAACTTAGAAAACTAAAAAAAAAAAAAAAAAACCAACAAAAAACCAAAACAAACAAATAAAAAAAAAAGGATGGAAAAAATGTAAGTGAGGAATGAGGAATGCTCCAGTGAGGCCATGGGGACAGCTTTGCAGCCTCTGCAGTGCACAGCTCCTGCACACCTTCCCCTGGAGGCTAGAGAAAGGGTTTTAAATTCTATGATGCCAAGAGAAAGGGAGGCCTGCAGCTGGTTTGAGTCCTGGAGTGAGGAAGTTAAAAGAATAAAAGAGTTAGAGGCAGCTCTTTCTCGGAGGTCAGTAATGCAAAGGAATGTCAGATTCTGCAAAGAAAGTTTGCTTATCAAGCTGCAGATTTATTAAATGTGTTCCAGACCTGCATTGCTTCATTCAAGTTTAACAGAGCTGTAATACTTAATATGCCCTTTAGCAATTTAATACTCTCTTGTACAAATCATTGGAAAATTTAAAATAGAAAAATATGTCCAGGCTTAAGTGTAAGAAAAGGGAAACTCTGTACAAAAACAGAGGAGAAAGAATGCACGGGTAAAGCTGAGTATGAGTGAATATCTTACCACATGTATTATTCTGCTGAGTTATTAGTACGTGCACTCATCTGCAGGCTAAAGGAGGAACTCACAGTAAGAAGTTACAGAACAACAACTTTCAGAGTCAGGGCTTGAGACTGGCATTGCATCGTGCCCAGAAATTATTGCTCAGGAAACATGTCTTAGAATTTTTTTTGCCTTCAGAGAGCACAGATGTGGGTCTCATCTTCAAGGAAGTGAAAATCAGACAGGAAATATTACTGTCAAACATCCTAGAATTGCTTTCACAATAAAAAGGGGCTGAACTTGTACCTCATTGAGACATTTAAGGTAATCTTTGTTGGAGACAGAGGTAGGACAAAGTAAAATGCTTCCAGGCTGCCTAATTATGTGTGAATATGAACACATCAGTTTAAACATATTTCTGCATAAATATTTGGGCTCTCAGGCCCTGTGTAACAAAGTTCCTTCTAGGCTCTGTGTGCCCAAGGTATGCAGGGATCTGTCCCAGCTTGGACAAGAGGGTGTTATTTAATAATAGGCGGGCATGTGGTAAAGAAGGGAAGGACTTTATTTTGTGGCAGTCAATTAGACTGCTTGACTCTTGTTGGTTTTTTTTTTTTAATGGAGTAAAGGCTCTTAAAGCAGCCTTTCCAACCAATTATCTACACTATAAAAGCATAGTCCTGAACCTATAACTGCCCCACAAAGGGTTGGACCAGAAGATGAAATGGTGCCTGTCACTTCCTGCAGGGTGATGTTCCCAGGACAGAATCCAAGTGCAGGAAAGAGATTAGTTGCATAGATGATGATCTGGGTACATCCATCTCGATCTGGGTGCAAATGATACAAAACTGTATATGATACAAAACTGTACACGATCCTACACTGTACAGTGATTGCTTCTAATGCCAATGAATCATCCTGTCAGTGCATATATTGCTGCTGACCCAGACTGACAGCCAGTAGCCAGCCTGAGTCAATGATACACAGAGGTCACAGGGCCTTACAGAGGCTGGGAAGAGCCATCGCTCCCAGGGGACAAACTTTCTTGAAACATAAAGGACAGTGGGATTACAGATTTGCCAAAACTTGTGAACTGAGTTACACAACAGCTGGGACCAGAATCTCCCCTCTCCTGCCCTATTCACACACTACCAGGCCCTGAGCCATTTTTTAACTATTATCCTTGCCTTCCACTGGCAACTCCAGACTAACTCTTTCCATGCTATTTAAGGCTGCAAGACTGGAAGTGACCTCCTGAATCACTGATCCCGGCCCCTTCTAATTGGAAGCAACCACATCATATGAGCCTAGTCAGAAATGCCTCAAAGTGAGCAGGGTGGTGGGACGTGTGATGATTTCATCCTTCCAAATTCCAGAGGCAACACCCAAGCTGTTGTGGCAGTGATTTGCCTCTTGCTCAGACATTACAGGAAGTCTACGGTCGCCTTCTAACAAAAGTAATTTGTGCTGAAAGGTGTTTCGTTTTGCATGTATTTTCCTGACAACATGGTTATGGAAATGCAAGTGAGGTAGGATCTGGGCAGAGCAGCTACTCAGTTCTTCTACCATGTTAAGTGGCAGTAGCACAGAGTACTAAAAAGCAACTTGCCAGCATCTGAGACACTAGGAGAGTTTGCTAGACCTCAGAAAGCCTTTTTAAAGCAGAAGGTGGTACAATAAATTAAATATCAGACAGATCTGGTATACAGTAGTGAGACCTTATTTAGACATGAGTGTGTTGGGAATATCTTTCTTTGAAAGGCCATAGTTCATAGCCTCTGGGATACACAGAATATTGTGCATTTGTTCTTCTGACACAAAGATGTTGAGTGATGAAAACCAAATTGCTTGTGTCTGTGGGGCAAAAACAGTTACTATTCTGTTGCCTGGAATAAAGTTCTTATACCTGCATTCTTCCTAGGTGCAGTTCAGTTGAGTATTTTAATATCCATTGTGTAAATACATTGGGGGTGGGAGGTCAGCAGTAGTTAAAACAGAAGTGCTCAGAGCCTAGTTTGCAGAACAAGCTCTTTGACTACAGAAAACAAGATATAAACTGGCACTTTTTTCTGGGGCATGAAAGAGAGAAGATACTTTAAGAGCTTGAACAAGCTGCCTTCTGTTTAAATGTATGCAGCTCTGCTAGGTGGTTTAGTGGCCAGGGCTTAGCAACATGGC
The DNA here is from genome assembly GCF_036169615.1 of Heliangelus exortis. Lineage (NCBI taxonomy): Eukaryota > Metazoa > Chordata > Aves > Apodiformes > Trochilidae > Heliangelus > Heliangelus exortis. Next base: position 50,213,506 of record NC_092424.1, read on the forward strand.
CTAGCAAGTGACCTCTCAAGCACAGAACATCTACAATTTAAAGGAGCATCAAAGAGGTCTTCAGCTATTGCACTGCACTGTGCACCTCATGGTGACAACAGCAGTACCACCACTACAACACAGAAATAGCCAGTGACAGTCTTGAACAGAAGGTTAGTTACAGTTAAGTCTTTTAGGGAGTTTTTGAACATTCTAAGCCTAAGCATAATGAAACAGAGCTTCTTCAGTTTAGTGTCTTATATGTTAACTTGTTCTGGTTTATTAGCAGTGCATGGATGCATGGACATGTGAGTGCTTGAATGTGTCCACTGAACATAAAGGCTTGACCTGGTCAATACATATTTCAAGGTTGTTCTGGGTTGGACTGCATATGAGATGTTATACCCAGGGATTTGTCTCCAGGAACAGGGAACCTTTCCATTCAGGTGTTAATAATGCCCCATGATAGCTCAGCAAAGAGTTCCAGCTGGCACTGATGGAGTCATCAGTTGGTGCAAATGCAAAGGAGATGGGAGGCTTTGTTGGCATCCTGATCCACTGAGCTCCACCCTTTAAATTTGCTGATCTGGGGAAGATCTTGGCTCTCTGACCAGGCAGCTTCCTCTCCTTCCTGAGTGGAGTGCAAGCATTGTTCAAATTCAGTTGTATCAAAATGCTAGAAGAAGAATTGCTTTCGCAAAGTCTCCTGTTGTAGCTCAGAAGTGACAGTGGTATTTAACAGGACCTGAGAGTTTCTTCTCTTTGAAGAGCTGATTTCTGGGAGTCTTTTTGATGGGACATTCCATCATAAGCCATCTAGACAGATGTCTTTGCTACTAGAACTTCTTCAAGGAAGATGGGATGAAGGTTGAGAAGGATGAAGATGGCAGATGGATGATCTCATCTTGCTCCAGTGCATTTTTCTCTGCTGAAAATGAAAATATCTCTCTTCTGAATGCCAGAACATTACAGGCAGTGAAACAGTAACTACTGAGTTGAGGACCAACAGTAGAAACTTGAAGACTAAATACAACCCAGAGGAAGGAGCTAATGCTGCCAGGACACCTGCCTGTTTGTGACCATCAATTTCAGCAAGCAGCCTCTGGCCTGGCAGCTGAAATAAGGTGGAGGCTCATTCATATCAGGGCTGGAGAGACATCTGTGAAGCTCTATGGAGTCCCTGGAACAAATGACGGCTTTTAGCCTATCAACCTGACAGCCCAAGCTGATGTGAGGTACTATGAAAAGCATATGCCAGCTTTAACTAGTCCAGGCTGAAACCCTGTCTATCACCTGCCTATTTCCACTCCAAGTTCCTTGCCACAGCACAGAAGCAAGGGGAGGTCCATGTTTCTGTCCAAGCAGAGAGAAAACAACAGAGCATTTGACCTGCAGCCTAGGGATGCTGGTTCCAGTAGGCTCCCTCCCTGCTTTGTAAATTAGTTTTGAACCCACAAGAAACTGGATAAGTGACACGGAAGTGGCATGGAGAGTTGAAGGATGACTCAAAAGCAAAATGAAATACACACAGTAAGTACTCCTCCCTGCAAAGCTCTCCTGGCTTTTATCCTTACGCCATCACTGCTACAGCTACTCAGAGTGTGACTCCCTCTTCTTTCAAATTCTTAAACCCTGTTCAGGCTTGGGGAAAGAGTGGGCAGTTCAAACCATAAATAAAGAGGCAAGCCAAACTGGTGTTTCAACACCTGGGCTGTACATTCTGTCAGGTTCTGAGTTGAATGGATATTTATAAAATCTTGCCCCAGCCTTACCCTTGTGTTCACACACACAAAGAAGTGCCCACCCCAGTGGGACAGGTTGGTCTCATTAGCACTGTCTGTAGCTGGGCTTCAGAGTCAAGCTGGGTGCCAGGCTCAGAGAGGAGGTCAGTGCCAGAGCCCCGAGGTAAGAATTAATGCCTCATCCCACAGCACCGCATCCTCCTGTTTATCAGAGGTTACTGAGACCACTGTGAATGGTGGCAGCAGGGTTATGATGGGCAAGCACACAATCAGATGAAAGATTTTTGTTCCCTTAATTCATGGTCGGCCCTCCAATGACTGCTGGAAAAAAGAGGGGCTAAATGCAAATAGAAAAACCAAAATATTTGCAATCTGGCATTGAAATACAGATACAGCTTTGTTTTATTTTCAAGGATAGTCATTACACACTGCACTGAGCAAAAGGTATCTCTAGGTTTAAATCTGTCCTGTGGGATTAGAGTCACTGGATTTGGAGCCAACCAGTCTGTTATTTGGGGAGGCTGAAGAGGTGGCCGTGTCTGAACTGCCCACTCAGTCTTGCCAACTCTTCAGTGACCTTTCTCTAGAAATGGAGAGCCAGAGTCCAGTCAGAGCACAGCCATAGCTTTAGAAAGGAAAGAAGTGGAGCAAGGCTCTGATTTTGGCAGCACAAGCCAACCTCTTTCAGGGTTGCAGCAGCTTCAGGCCTCGTACTAGTAGACTGAGCATGGAATGTGGTTTTCTCTTGTCACTGAAACCAATTTTGGGCTTTAATAATAAATATGTAAGAAGATGCATATGTATGTATGTCTAATTACTGGAGCACTATGGCCTAGAACACCCACGTGTTCAAGTGCCCTGCTCCCCTAATCATTTAAAGTGCTGTGCATGCTGCTTGGATACCTCCTAACACTGTTTGCTAGATCAGATATCAAATAGGAATGTTAAACTTTGAAAGCAGGGCAGTGGTATGCCTTGGTAATTGCCCTTCTCTCTGAATAATGGAATCTGACTGGATAGGACAATGATTTATTAACATTACCTCTCCTGCCTTCCCCTTCTCCCTTCTCCACGTGCCGTCTCAAGCAATTCAATCAGTAATTTTTTTATCACCATATTTTATCGTGGCATACTTATCCCAGAGGACTAACAAATTTATGCCCCTAGAAAACTTGGATTTGCATAGTTATTGGAATCCAAAGGATTTTTTCTGCCATTGTTGTGCGAACACTTTTGTCATTTGCAGAACCACAGTTTTTTTGTATTGCTGCTCTGGCTCATATCCCCTTTACTGCCATCAATAACAAGAAATTGCTGGAAGTTAGAATTAGGCCCTAGGGCTGGGATCTGGCTTACTGAAAAGTAAAATTACTAACCAAAAATTTCTTCTATCCTGGTTCTAAACACAAACCAAATTGTGGAGGCTGCTATAATGGAGGATCATTTCCTATCCCATAGGTATCATTGCTTGCTGTTTGTTTCTAGACAGTCTAGAAGATTGGTGATATTTTACTTTGCAGTTCCAAAGAACATCTAAGCAGCTGGTGAAGGTCTAGAGCATAAGTCTCACCAGGAGCAGCTGAGGGAACTGGGGGTGTTCGGTCTGGAGAAAGTCAGAATCTCTACAACTACCTGAAAAGAGGTTGTAGACAGGTGGTGTTGGTCTGTTTCCCAAGTCACAAGTGATAGAACAAGAAGAAATGGTCTCAAGTTGTGCCAGGGTAGGTTTAGACTGGTTGTCAGTGGTGCTTAAGGACATAGTTCAGTGATGGACTTGGCAATCTGCTTGGTACTGATTGGACTTAAAGGTCTTTTCCATCCAAAATGATTCTAGGAGTCTATGTTTATTGGCATTACATTTGCTTACTTGTTAATCAGTATCAGGAGAAATCTTAGTGTGCACTATGGTCAAAAGTCAACACTCAACATCTGGTGAAGCTTTTCTCTCCATTGCTTCAGGGACTCTATTTATAAACCAGCACCATGTTTGGCTCAGAAAAAAATGATTAGCAGAGGAGGCAGACTGATACCAGCCCATGGTCATCTGCAGCTGTTCTCTCTGCTGAGCAGTTGTTGTGTGTCCCTCTTGATTTGAGTGGTGTGTCCCTTCCTTGTTCATGGTTCAGTGTCTGCACTGCTCACCTCTGGAGCTCACAGCTGCACATGCCCAACCTACACCCTTCCTGCCCCATGCCACTGTTTGATGCTCTAGACCAACAGGCACTTGCCACCACCTCCTCAAAACTGTTACTCAGAATCTGGAAATAATAGCACTGTAGGACTTCTTGGACATGCCTGCAAGCCTGAACAACAGATTTGCTTCTAGGAATCATGAAAATTGCTGTTCTTTTTAACAGCTCAAATTTAGCCCCTTCTGTGCTGCCAATGGGACTTAAAAGGCCTCAATTCACATCACTGTCACTCTTCTCAAGAGAGTGCAGTAAAACCTCCCAAACTGGAACGCAAGCAATTCACATGAGCCAAGTTTGTGTGTAAATGATCAGGTTTTGTAGGGAGCCAAATCAATCACTGGAGCAAGCTATCCAGAGAAATGTTTCAAAAATAGCTGGCTCCTGCTGGAGGAGGTCAAAACTAACCATCTCTTTCAACTTGAAAACCTATGAAGTTATGGTCAAACATGCAAAGCACTCAAATAACTCTTGAACGATGCACCAGATACACAACTGCAGTCAGTCTTAGTGTTAGCATGTGCCAATTCACTCTCCCATCTCCTTGTTGCTCCCCTGATGCACATCATGAATGCACTAATCTTGAAAAGAGATTTTCCAGAATTTTAGAGGTTTTTTCCCCATGTGATGGCTGAGCTGTGGGAAGCAGACTGTCAAAACCAACCTCTGTGTTGAATAGATGTATCTGTAATGACATACTGAAAATGTGATAGATGTTCCCCAAATGGATCCTATGAAGGTCACTACCAAGAATAACTCAGTTCACGTTATGCAAAGCAGTGATAAATACATAGTCTTTTTACAAACGCTTTGGTCATAAGAGTCAGTGTTTTATCTTTAAAGGGGACAAAACCATATTCGTCACCCCTTTACAGTGCAAGTGCCTTTCTGTCCCTGTGGGTGGTAGCTTGCAGATGTGCCTGAGATCTAGCTCAGAGAGAAGCTTCATACAAAATGAAGAGAGAAAATTCTTGTCCCCATAACCATTTTGCTTCAGAGTATCGACAGAGGCTGGAAGTGTTCATGGCAACAGTCTTTCCAGTGCTGTTCATGCTTGTTGTATCTTCATAAGTGATTTTCAAAAGTAGGCAATGTCAATGGAAAACAGTTCCTTTGTATGAGAAGGGCTGATCTCAATTGTTTTTTTGGAACTAGACATTCAGTCCAATCACTTGTCCAGAATAACACTGCACAAAATATGGTATCATGTCAAGAAATCCACTTCCTGGCAACATGGCATCTTCCGTGGCAAAAGCTTCGTACAGCAGACAAAAAAAAGGCATAATAGATACATTTCTTGATTGCAGTCTTGGTTTAGACCATATCTGCCAGACAGCAAGCACTGTTGGTCACACAGTAAGTAACTTCCCCTTCCTGCATTATTTCTGCTCTGAGGTCCTGTACTCTGTGTGTTTACGGGTACAGCTCTGTGATTACTTTGGAAGCTCAAAATACTTGGCATAAGGGGTTGTGGCCGAGTTTCCTTGGCTCCAACAAGTCTCCTCAGTGCCTTCAGTTCTGGCAAGCACAAAAGAAAATTTTTGCTTCAAATACCATTCAGTTTTTCAACAATAAACCCAACCATCTCAGGTGGTGCTCTCTGATGTTGCCTGACCATTCCACCTGCTGTCGTTAGGAATTAGGAAAGAGTCTGGAGGAAGAATACAAAGATACATCTGAAACTGGCATTTGGGAGGGATTCCTGCTGTCAATTCCTCCTTTGTGTAGTCTTATCAACCAACCAGTTTTCTGAGTGTGACTATTTGAGTCTTGCCTGGCCATTTCTGTGTGAATTGTTAAGCATAAAGCATGCAGGATACAGTCCTCTCCTTTGGAGATGGTCTTGTAGTGGGATTTCAGATTATCTGTTGATTCAGGTTTGCTGCAGGCTCTTTTCTCTCAGCTACCTTGTACCTAAAATGCATGTTTTGTACTGTCTCCTATTCCTTTTCTAATACTTAAGCACTCCCACTACTTCTGGTTCCATCTAAACCTGTGCTGGACAGCCTGAGTTTATGCTTGTTACTGAGGCTGGGACTGCTCAGGACTTTTGCAATGTGTGCATGGCATTGCTGAATGAAGAGTTTTATATTGGCACATTAACTACCAAGGGGCCTGGTTCAGAACAGGAAATACAAGTCCTTTTCTTACATAAACATTTTCAGTTTGGGTTGGCTGGATACCTGGATACCAGTTCTTTATGGGTTGGGATCCCTTAGGTTTATTTATCCAGTTATGTTCCTGTTTTCAAATTTAACGGCTCTGTAACTATCATTGCTGTGGTGGAAAAAATATTGATAGGCAAGATACAAGAGATAATTTCATGTTGATTTTCAACAGAAACTAAGAAAACTATCCAGCTGGAGGCAGAAGCAAAACATCTCTCTGTTTATGCACACACAAAAATGGATGAGACACATTTGTCATTTCTTGCGATCAAATGGTATTTTGGAGTTCTTCTGCTTTCAGAAGTGGGACTTAAAACTCCTACACAAGTAAAGAGCAACTTTTTTTTTAAGCTCTCAGCATTCTGAGAAAGATTTTTTTTTTTTACAGGAAAAACAAACCCAAAAATTCTACACAGGGAAATCAGTTGATAACCCAACATATATCTAATTGCACCAGTATCAGAGACTTGTACACCAGAAGAAATACTCTCAACACTGAAAATAGCCTAAACAATACTGCTTTGGGTTTTTCATAACATGCAGTGTCAAATAAACAGGCTCTAGGGCAAATACAAGTATTGGTAGTCACGTTTTATTAAGTAGAAAAGAGGCAGAGGCGTTCCAGAGATCAAAATGAAGTTTAGTGCTTAATACTGTGGAAATAGGTTAAGGCTGAGAAGAGTGTCCAAGAAGTAAGTTCACTGGTTTGCCTGCCTCTCAGCCAGCTTTTTTCTCTGTCTGCCTCTACCCCTTCTCTCATTTTCCTCTTGTTTCCAGCACAAGACTGCAAATGAAGAATTGAGGAGAGCTAGGCAGGAGCAGATATGACTAATTGCTTCATTTAAAAAAAAAAATCTGAAGAGGTAAGATTGCCTTACAAGATAATCCTTGTCTGAAAAGAATTTTAAACAAAAGGGGTTTGTGCCCACAGTGGTAAATTTTTTGGTGTGTTTTTATATTAGATAAAGATAACCAGTCACTGGTCTGAAACCTGATAGTAGCTTTCCTGCAGCAGCATGAAAGTCAGTAGGGGCAAATGGAAGACACTGCTGATGAGTCATATAGTATAAAAATAAATAATTTTAAAATTCATGGAATTGAGATGAATTGGGAGGGAAAAAGTAGGTAGAAGAATTATTTTTAACTTTGAGACAAATGTACATGACAATTGTATGAAACTGATCTAGCAATCTGTTAAAACTGAAGCTTCATTTAAAAGGAACTAAACTAGGACTAAAAGCTGACCTGAGGTGCCCCACACAGCTGCAACACTCACCTTCATTCAAGTTTTCAAAATCTAGGGAAATTTAGAGCACATCACACAAGAGACTGAATTCTCTGCCAAAGGAGATAGATTTGTCTAGAGAATGATCCAGATGCCAAAACTTCAGATAGTATTAATATTTTAGAAAATTGTCTCCAATCATCAGAAGAAATATTCAAGGGAAAAAACTAGGCATAAATAGTGAGAGGGAAAAGTTTGGAGCTCTTAGGCTATGGAAGATGTAAAAAGCAGATGAAGACAGGTAAGAAAGGGGCAGTCATATTTGTGTCATAAGTGACAACATGACTACTTTGACACACGAAATACTACTAGAAGGAAATGGCTCCTTGATAGGTAAAAACGATAAAACAATCAACGAATATGTAGAAATATTCTTATCTCTATTTGGAACCTAGAAAGCTAATGTGCATAAATCCCTTCTCTCCACTCATAAAAGGAGGACTATATTAAAACACACTGAATCAGAATGAGTATTCCTAAAATAAGAAGACAGAGAAAACATGCAATCAAGAGACCTACAGAGATGATGGGGAAGATCCTGGCCTAAAAAAACCTCATTTTTAGTGAATCTTGAAACACCAGAACAATGCAGAATGTTCAGTACATGTCCCAGTAAGTTGCCAGCACATTTGACATAACTGAAGCTCCGTTTGCCTGACAAAAGGGCTGCTAGGGAGCAGAAGAATTAATTGTTAATGAAATGAGGTGGGGGAACATAGTCACTTGAAGTCTACACTGTTTTACAACATAGCATTCTTATAAGAAACTAACGGTAAACAGTGTCTGTGTAGGTTCTTCCAAAAGGATTAACATTGGGCTTGAAGCCACTCCAAATTGCTCCTCAGCTGGTTCCCTTAGGGTGGTTATCTGTGTGCAGCAGTTTATGCTCCTTAGATACAAGATTGAAGTAGCCAGCAGTTAGATGGTGGTTTGACTGCAGATGTCTCAGTCATCAGCTGTGGGTCACAGGTAAGACTGAGGCAGAGTTGATTTTGCCACATTACCAAGGAATTGTTCAGCTGACAGATGCACGACAGATATTTGATGTAAAAAGAAGTGAAAACCTAACAAAGGACCTTTATGATTTGATGTTTCAAAGCCAAGTCAAGCAATCAGTATGAGTATGAGACAACAGCAAAGCACCTAAGGGAATGGGACGTCATCAATGATTGGAATCCAGCTTGGCTTCTGATAGTAACTGAAAAAATACACCCAAGAATAAGGAACAGAAAATTTTACTACCCTAATCCAGTTTGAGTAGGGATGTGCTTTTTTTCCTTGTACAGCATTAGGGAGATTGTTTCAATGCCCACAGTTTTAGAAGGTTGTTGAAATATTGGAATGGGTGCAGAAAACAGCCACAAAAATTATGCAGGTCTAGATAAAAAGGCCATAGCAAAAGACTTGGAGAACTCAGTCTGTGGATTTTAATAAAGACTTGTAAAAAATGAGAAATGACTGGTTTACAGAGGATGTTTCCCTCCTGGGGGAAAATGTCATGGACTAAAGAGTTCTTAATCTAGGAGAGAAATGCACAACAAAAGCCAATGGCTGAAATTGGAAGCCTGGCAAATTCAAATGAAAAAATAATCAGAAATGTTCAACAGTGAGACTAAGCATTAAAAATTTGCCAAAGAAAGTGGTCTGTTCTTCATGTCAAGCTATCATCACATCAAAGCTCCAGGCATTTCTAAATGACAAGCTTCTGTTAGACAAACCATTGGACTCTTTATAGGAATGAGTGTCCAAAACCTAATAGCCCATCCTAAGGACTGAAACTTAACTGGATTTGGGAGGCTCAGACAAGATGAGTAATTGACCTTTCTAGCTCTCATTCTGTGGGCTTAAGAGACTGGTGCAGGTGAGTTGAAATTTCAAAATTCTTATTTAGCAGCCTATTTGTAACCTCTTATAAACAAAGATTTCCTGCAGCTCTCACCTCTAAGGACTCTACAGGTGAGCAAAGCACTGTCTCTGCACCTCTGGAGATGCAAACTCTGCTAAGTGACTCGCTTCTTGTAGCTAAGTGCCATGCAATAGCAGAGGTTTTTCTCAGACTTTTACATTTTCCTGGATAAAGAGCATTTTCTCTCTATCTTTCTCCATCTCAAGCCACAATTGCCGAGTCTCCTGGAAAATATTTTCTAGCTTCTGGAATGGATTATTATCCCTGCTCAGTGCAGATCTTCTGTACTGTATTTCTCTGGATGGCTTTCAGAGCCTCTTGGGGCCCAGTACTTCCCATAGTCTGGCAAAATCCCTGACCACCATTTGGGACCTTAGTTTGTTTATTTTAACATTTACACTGAAAAAAGCCCTGAAACTAAACAATGCCAACTATTGGTACAGAACAAAAAAATTAATATAGACCAAACACATTTCTATCCACTAAATAAAGATGTAGAAGAAAGGCCTCACCCAGTGTCAAATCAAATAAAGGCCAGAGTTGAAAGTTTTGTCTTGCAACACATTCGACAACTGTCCAAACTACATGGCAAGAAGAGGTAAATACTGGAGCCAAAGGCTTGGGGGAGATGAGACCTCCTGCCTGGTCCCAGCAGCTGAGGCTCAGAGATAGACAGCAGAAGCATTCTGGGTCATTTCACCTATCACAAAAGCTATAAAAAATTAACAGCCTCAGGGCATTTATTGGTTTCTGTTGGAGAGGACAGGGCTGACAAGGTGCTCAGCTCTAGGAAAGGCACTGTTGTAAGTAAGTACATGTGGCACAGGCCTCGAAGAAGCCCTTGCCTCTCACCTAGGGCCCTATTCTTCTGAAACTCTTGATTTTTACTTCTGTCCTGCTCTTTCTGGGAGGTAGGCTCAGGGACTGACATACCACATGGGCTTTACTTGGATCTCTGCACCTCTCTCCACAGTCTTCCCAATTGGGAGGATTTCTCTGCTTGGTTAGCAAACAGGAGAGAAAGCAATTAAGTGTCACTGAGGCATCTGGGGAGAGCTTTCCTATACTTCATCTTGGTATGCACACCTAGGTTGAAAATGGCAATCTGCCTCAGCTCCTTTCCTTTGTCTCTGGTGTTGCTGCTCACCGCGGTAGACTTCCTGGGTTTCCAGCCCTTAGTTCCATGGCTCCAGTGCCAAAGCCATTGTTTTTTTGTGCTGGAGTTATGTGGTTTCTGTGCCAGAATTATAAGTAAACCATGAAAAAAAATACTAGCATTTTTTTGTGTAGACTTATGCAACTTTTTCCATGAAGACCCTCAAAAATGGCAAATGGTCTTGCCTTGTCACTAACCGTAGGGAAGCCTATGGCACATGTGTGTCATCTTAAAGGAGCAGAAGTTTGTACTGAAAGAGAATGTCTGCAGAGCAGAGGTGTTCAGAAGGATATCACATATGTAACTCCCACCAAAAGACCTCTGCAAAGGCCTAGTTAGGCAGACTTACATGAAATCTGCTTTCCAGACAAAATTCAGTCTACAAGCACAGCTACTACTGCTCTTGAGCAGTCACAAAACGTGGTTACAACCTCTGTTAGGTTGCAGGCAAAGTCCTACAAAGAAACCATCATTCCCTAGGTCCCAACGTGGCACTGCCTTCTCACAGGAGCGATGACCTTTTCCATCCCAGGGTAAAAGCTGGGAAGAGCCATTGCCAGCCATGTGTGGGTACCCTGGGGCCTGATGGCTTCACCACTGCCTCTGTTAGGTTGCAGGCAAAGTCCTACAAAGAAACCAGCATTCCCTAGGTCCCAGTGTGGCACTGCCTTCTCACAGGAGCGATGACCTTTTCCATCCCAGGGTAAGAGCTGGGAAGAACCATCGCCAGCCATGTGTGGGTACCCTGGGGCCTGGTGGCTTCACCGCTGCCTCTCACCTCGGGCCCCAGCGATGCTCCCTGTGCTCTCCCACCAGGAAACACTGCTGTGCATGAGATCCCAAACACTTTATAAAGTGCTTTCAGCCTTAGCATGCCCATCAGCACTTTGTAAAACACATGGGAAAGGAAACACGTGCCAAATTCATGGTGCTGCGAGACTGATGAGGGGTTCAAGGTCTGTCCTGAGGAAGTGCTTGCTTTTATAAAACAGGGGAGTGCTCTCACTTGTGTTTGAGCAGCCCCCTTTGCTCTGGAGCTCAGATACATCCTGTGAAATCTGCATGGAGTGCCGTGTGGATTTCAGGTTGGTGGGTGGAGATGTGCACATTACACAAGGTAGCTTCACAGATGCTCAAGAATTAAACCAGAACTGGACTCTTGCACACTTGTAAGGTACACAGGGCTTGTGGAGTGCCTGCCAAGTTCCTCAAGTAGTTACAGTTCATGACACTCTTGAGATATCTGCCAGATGCCGTCACAGTGTTCTGAAGTTCCTATTTCAGGACATAATTTTAAAAATACTTCTAGCTCAGGATTTAGATGCCAAAAAGCATTTGTGCATGAATTGTAATGTAAACCATAAACCCAACAGGAAACATCAGAGCCTTCTCCTTTTGTAGACACAATGTGACTAAGGAGCATTGGGAAAATGTTCCTTTATTGGCAAGAAACATACATTTCACTGTCCCATATGTGCAAAACGAAACAACCAATTAAGATATATCTGGCGAAGAAAGAATATTTTTACCTTGCAGCACCGACCACACATCCCAAATTGTATATTGATTGCAATATTTATGAGTATCTCACAGGGGGCAGGTGGTGAACACTCTGCTCAGCACCAAGTTTGGCTGAGAAGGAGGCACTGCAAAGTTAGTAACTGAATCAGCAATTCAGCCCAGCCTGAATTTGCTCACGCTTCTGGAGCTCACACTGGGAATGCTCAGTGGCCTTACAAAAGCTCAAACATAGTCACTTTTGTATCATCAGCTGGCTGGCATTATCACTCTCATAGTACTAATATAATTCTTACCCTTTCAGTAGATGCCAAAATTAATTGCAGTAGAAAAGCAGCCCAAAGAAGAGACATTTGTCTGCTTAGCCTAGTATAAGATCAACATTTTTAGATCTATGTTCAATAAAGAGTGCGTGTGTGTGTGTTTTCAGCACACTGGCCCTTTGATCCTGACTTTTGACTCATTTTTCTCAATTACAATTCAGGGGGTGTGAGGAAATCTTCACATTAACATGATTTTACCCCTGTTTTTCCCAGTGTGTTTTTTTTCAGGGTAAATGCAAAGACAACAATAACTGTGAACAGCAGAACATCACTCCCTCCCCTGCAGACACCTGTCCTGGGTGCATGTTTTTAGCCTGGCCACAACAGCTTTTCAGCCCTAATAAAGTAACTCTGTGTTGTTTTGAGATTACTGTCACTGGCTCAGTTAACCACTGAGTAGATTCACATACCCTATACCATCATTTTGAGCCACGCCTCACCTTCTTTATCAAGTTTGTGTACATAAGGCCACTGTGTGCACTAATAAGCATTAATGACCTTGATTAGCCTCAGCTGGGGTTTCCACCCACACCCATAGGCCCAGAAGCCCTATTTCAGCTCAGTCCCTAGCTGAGCCGTGTTAGAGGAGTGTTGTTCTCCAGTTTGGTTTTGTCCATGTCTCTCTTTTGCCAAAGGCCTTCATGATCCGGACCTCAACCTGCAGCTTGGCATCCTGGTAAGGCTTCAGCATAGCTTTGTTGTTGTGGACCTGCCCACCTACTGCTAGACTTGATCTTAAGCCTGACCTATGGATTGAATTTCCAGCTTGGCCATGGGCCTTTCGCATTGCCTACTGATCTGAACTCCTGGCTGGTTCTGCTCACCTCATTCAGGTTTGTTCTGTTCACCTCATTCAGGTACTGTGGGTGGGCTCTGGCTGGGGAGGTCCCTGACTTGCTGTCCCCTGGGCTCCTATCACCTCCTGGCTCCCTAAAGTGAGGGAGCAGCTGGTCTTGGAGGTGCCAAGGCACTGGGATCTGCATTTAGGTTTCTAGGAGCATAAAAATGGCCAAGAGGGTCTGAACAGGAGTCACCTAGTGCAGCATGTTTGTCATACAGTGTCAGGTATGCAATGCTTACAGCAAAGCGTAAGTGTATAGCAATATACCTTGGCCTGTGCTGCTGGGTTTTATCAGCTGGTGCTTGAGATGATATCTTGATGTTAAAGTTCAAGGTCTACACTCACCAGGCCATGTCCCTGCTGACCCTTGTGGTCAGTCTGTGGACTGGTGACCAGCTCTGCCAGGAGTCATTGAGCTTGCCACTGGCCATAACCTGGATCATCTTGTAAGCTCCCCGGTTTCTTCACCTGGTCACTCAAACTTCCTGGTGTGTGTCCCCTGAAAACTGCTGGTCTTGAGCATAAGTTGTCAGCTACAGTCCCATAATTTCATTTGCATTGCCTTCTCATTCCTTTTCACTGTGTTACTCTTTTCAGAGCAGCTTCTAAACACAAACATGGGGAGGTCAAATAACCCTCGGGGATTTTTGAAGAGATTCTGGTTTGCAAATGGGACATGAAATGTGGAAAGTTTGGTTTGGACAATATAGCATGATGAGGTGAAGAACTGCAGCTTGGGCTATCTGGGCTGGTTAAAAGTAGTATCAGGGCCAAGCCTGTGTATTGGTGTAACTATAAGTTTTGGTCTTACTTGGGAAATCAGTCCAGTTTCTAAGACATTGAAATGTCATATTAGTGACAGCTTTGAATAATTTCTACTTGAAAGCATTGGACTTCATAAAAGTAAACTCTGGATACATGCAGCATGTTAGTACACTCCGCATGCACTCCATAAGAGACATAAAGAGTTCTGGTTTCCCGTGTGCCTGCATCTTCTGTCTCCTATGGTGTTCACCAAAATAACGCCATTTTTTTCTTGATCTTTTAAGGCTTCCTCGTAACAATATCCCGAAGTTCTTTCCAGGTACCCAAAGTGATGATCCTTTCTCTGGTTCCCTTAGGCTTCTGCTTCTCTCCACATACTCAGCATTTTCTCTTTTAGTGATACCTCCACTTCAACCTACTCTTCAACTCAAATATTTCCTTGTATCTTCACCATCTGCTATTTTTGCCTGTTAGTTTAGCAAGAGACTGTGTGCACAAGCACCAAGAGTAGAGCTGTGTGCTGACCAAAGCCACAGCCAACAGCTGGTTTCTGCTTGCTCTTCCCTCCAGAAGGGCCCTGGTTCGAGTATCTCTCTCTTTTGCCTCTTCTTTCTTCATTGATCTCTGTGAAATGCAAAGTTAGCTTGAGTAGGCTGCTGCTTTCTCAATCATGATTAAAACTGGCTACCACCTTCCAGAGAGTACCTGGGGAAGTGGCTGATAGAGATGGGCTTTGTGTAAGCCCTTGTTCCTCTGAGCTCTTGCACTATCAAAGGAGATTTTAAAATGCTCAGGGAGTGGGCTTATTTTACCTTCCTCACTGTTTATTTCAAATTCCTCCAAAACCAACTCTAATAGTGTATCTGAAACCATTTTAAAGCAACAGCTTTCTACTCTCTGTTTTCAGAACTGTGGTGCAAGATCAGCTTTTTCCACTGGGTTGTGATAAAAAAGAGCTTCCAAACAGGCATTGTGCTGCATGAGTATGTGCGGAACTGCTCTTCATTAATTTACAACAGAGGGAATTTTGCAATTCTGAAAGAAAGACTAGTAAGTGTAGCTGAAATGTGCTTCTCTCCTTTTCTTTTTACACTGTTTCTGCACCAGCCCAATGTGTAACAAGATATTTTTCGGAGACCTCTGTCAGCAGGCAGAGTTTAGTGTGCAGGCACCAATCCTAATATTATGGGAGCTTAGAGGCCCTTGAGTGCGGAACAAATTGGTTTTAAAAGCAATAGCAATTGCTAAAAGGATTGCATTACATGAATAGATTTGAAAGCTTACACTGTGAGCAGTGCAGCAGATGAGAGCCAATGATACAGACTAAGTACTTTCTGAGCTGCTGGGAGCAAAGCAGGTCCTGATTACTGCATTGACAGAGGTGGGTTGTGGGGGCAGCTGACACCTCATTAAAGTCAAGGCTTTCAATCCATCTCGTGGCTACTGTGGGACTGGGGAAAGAGTGCTGGAGCAGCACTATCAGTCACAGGCCAGAGGAGAGAAGGAGAACCTGGATCTGTGTGTTCAATAACCCTCTGTGCTGACTAACCTAAATATTGCTGTGGTAAACATAACTGTAACTAACTCTAAAAGGAAATTAAATTAAAAGGAAAAAAAAAAATAACAAGGGGATCCTCAAGTAGAGGGAACTCTAAAGGGATCTGTATAACCTTGAAAGAAGGCACCAAGGCCCACACTCCCAAAGCTGTACAAATGAAAATCAGGTGGCTGACTAACTTTTTAACATCCCAACTGCAATCTGGAGAGTTTGAAAGGGAGCTGGCAGTCTACTGAGCTTCTTCTTGACAAACTTCTTCTCATCCATTTTGAACGAAATCCTGAAAGATTGAGCTGTCAATATTTTTCAGGATGTTCATTTTACTGGGAATTTCTCATGCTTTTATTTACTCTATCGTAAATCTGGCATTCTGGTTTACATGTGCATTGGGAGTAACTTGAAATTATAGGGATCTCTTTGCTTGTCTGCCTAAATACAACAACACCTTGCTTAGCAGACTGAAGAAAAGATAAGTGTGTTTTGGCTGTAACTCCCTGCCATGGTCACATCAAGGCCTTGATTACCTCAAACAGACTCCTCATTAAGACCATACTTTAACAGCAATGGTTTATGTCTTAAATAAAATGGTTCTTATTAGCTAAAGCCAAAACATTTTCAGGCAACCAGATTCTTGTTTGGGGATGGATGGGGGATCCATCTACATGGATGGCATGTAGAATGCTGTACTAATGACTGACAAAATAGCACAGCACTGGAATTCTTATCAGTAATTCATGCCCACTGGTTTCCACACTATTGCTAATGGCAACTTATTTCTAGATGTTAACAAGGCAGCAATAGAAAGGCATAAACCCAGGAATCATCAAACTAAATGTTAATGTGCATACACATACAAGCATACACGCATGTACACGCCTTTGCACCCATGTGGTTTTTTACAAGTTAGATAATTCCATGTCAATTCTAAGTGTTGTTTTTCTACTGCTCTATGTGTACAAATGTTTCTTATGGCAAGTATAAAAAGATAACCAAGATGAAGGGAGGAGCAAGGGTGTGTATGACCCAAGAGAAGCATATAAGTCACATGCTCACATACTGAGTGAGCAGTTTGAACTTGCTCACAAGCACCACAAGATGAGTCTGTCTTGAAGAGGGTGCCCCTTTGTGCTCTGTCCCCTGGCTTTAATATTTTGCAAACATGCTGCTAACCCTCAAATGGCTTTAAGAGTGGTTTGAAGATCTAAGCCAAAGATAAGCAATACAAAGGTGTCCACAGGCTGGTGGAGCAAGATCTTCAAAGATCTGAGCTTTTGCCATTCATCTTAATGGCATGTTATTGCTTAAGTCATGCAGCAATATAGTTTAGTGTTGTTAACTATTTCATTGCTGAGTAGAACTTGCAAGGAAAAACTAGCATGATGAGCAGTACTAAAGTAACTGGAAGATGTACACTAGGCACTTTCACTGGCATCTCATTTTGGCTTTACATCACATAATACAAACCTGAAGCTCAGCTGGTACTAACTTATTGTCTTGAAACTATTGGCTGTCAAATAAGCTGGTATTCCTACTGTTCTGCTGTTTACCAGAAACCTGCCTTTTCTTCGCAATTTGACACTCCTCTGACCATGAGATGGTCACAGGACCCTCTTGGCCATTTATGCTCCTAATAAAGGAGCAAATGTCAGGATGATAATTCTGGACATCAGTAGAGCAGATTCCATCATCTTCAGGATACCATAGGAGGCTGCCATAGAGCAGCATGAAGGGGTTTGCATTCTTTTTGATCTTCAAGAGGAACCTCCTCCTCAGAGCACCAGAATGGTCTATTCCAGTGGGTAAGGAAGTGAGCAGTCCTGGCAGGGAACCAGGATTTGCAAACCAAGGAATTGTGTAGTGTATCAAGTAACAGCAATAATCTTTTTGCCTCTCTGTGCAAAAATGGTATTGCAAGACCAAGTCCCTTCCATTTTCTGTAACTGTCTGAATAAGCCAGCTTGATTCATCTGTTCATTTTTTATGACCTTTTTTCCTATGGACTTTATTGTGATTCTCCACTGAAATACAATCAAGATATAAATCCCAGCAAAGACCTGCAAGAGTCACGCAAGTAAATGCAGACCAAAAGGTTGATGTGTGCTTTGTACAGTGTTGTTTCTCTCTAAGTTTTGAGACAGATTCTGAGGTCTCTTTCACTAAAGGAAGCTAACATCTCTTCCTCCTGTGAAAATAGCATGCAGATCTTTGAAGGCACAACACAGGTATCTGTTATGACATTGTAAGGCATTTTGACAAAGTGCAGCACTCTGAAATGCTTATTTCTTGTTACTCCCTACTGAAATAGGTGTGTTCTTCACAACCAAATTTGTTGATGGTGATGTGGTGGGACTCCAAGTTGACTAGAACACTGAGGAAGATCTGCCAAACTCCTTTAGTCAGGCAGTCTGAAGGCTGCAAAAGAGCTTTTAAATTCAAACACAAGGCTTTTTTAATCATCAACTAGATTCCATAGCTTTTAGAGCAGATAAAACTCAGAGTGAGGCAAAACAGAAATGAAAGCATTTGGAAACTGAATTCCTTCTTGCCCACTGTGTCCTGGCAGGAAAGGTCCTTATTTTCAGGCTTCCTCTGAGCTTACCAGCTCAGGAACTTTCTCCATTGCAACAGGATCTCCTCTGAGATCTTCTTTGAAACTCTAGGAAATATCTTTTGCTCCATCCCTGAGGCCTGCCTGTGTGTCTGCTCTTCTGAGCAGTTTGCCAGTCCATGCACTCTGCTTGCTGCAGTCTCCTCACACCCTCAGCATGAGTCCTCAGAAATTTTACTCAATTATGAAATATTTAGTTTGTTTGCCATTTAATCAGATTCTAAGATTATACAGTATCTAATAAAACTTACCTGAAAAATGAAAGAGGCTGATTAAGAGGGGAACTATCTGGCTGGGGTGGGCAGTTGGAGGATATAAACTGTCAAGGGAAGTTTATTTTAAGACCAGCTTGGCACTGAACACATGTGGTGAAAGAACATCGTGTAAAGAGAAGTCCAGGGCCAAGTTTTTAAGGTTGGTTTCTTTGTTGGTTTGTTTTTGGTTTATTTTAGCTTTAATGCTTAATACTATATAAATTGCACATGGCATGATGGAAGAATTGACCCGTAGAGGAGATTGCTGTGGTTGTCAGAAAAGGACAGAATAATGATCTTCAGAAAGGGCTATAGGAGACAAGGTAGGAAAAGCTACAAGAGATAAGCATTAAGCACAGGCAGAAAGAGAAACTGAAATTGAGAGATTATGTTAATGTATGATAAGATGTTTTGTAGTAATATTGTAAATACTGTAAAAAATTCAATCTATATTGTACATAAGCTCTTCTAGAAAGGTAAGTTGAACACAGGAAAAAAAATCTCAGGTGAATATATGTTAAAATAAGAAAGTAGCTTAGCTCACAGGCACTTTTACTTTTTGATGGAGAACTTCCAGAGGCACACAGATGTTTTCCAAAGACAGTTCATTCATTGCCATGTAATGCCTCTGGTTGCCATAAAGCCTTCCTAGCCCTCAGTTTTGGCTCTTGCCTATTTTGATCTGGAATGGTAAAACTAAACTATCTCAGAGTCTAACAGTACCTATTTCAAGTAATGGTTCCCAGATAGGCAGAGAAAGAAAACTGTGCAGGTAACTTCCTTTTCTCTTGCTTTTAAAAGGATTTTGTGGGTAGAAAATGGTGCAGGTATTTTGGTCATTCCACAGATGTGAGCCCTAGGTAGGCATGCAAAGGAGAAGCCAGGCCCCTCCCCAAGTCTGCTAGCAAGAACAGATCTGTGGCTTCACAGTTTGCCAGAATACAGGGCACACCGCTGGTGCTGGTGGTGGCAAGACAAAGATCTGGTCAGACCAGAGAGGTGATGGGTTCCTGGCCATTCCTAGCAGGAAGGAGGTGTGGGTGTGAGAGGAGAGCACAGTTCCCAGCTGATAGGCCCAGGGGCAGGTTAGAGTCCCAGAAAGGGCAGCGTCACACAGCAGGTATGTGCATGGGAAGCTCAGAGAGCTATTCCTTAATGAGTCTGCAGCATGCCAGTCTTTAGACTGGCATGAGTCAACCATTTGGTTTTTAATCTCTTCCTCTGCATAGTGACTGTTGATGAGAGGATTACTATGAAGTGCTTTGAAACTAAATGGCATGTTTAGGATCTCGTGGCTACGTGAATAGAAGTCACAGGCAAGCTTGGTTAATAGCAGAAGATGCAGCCTGGTTTACTTTTTCCAAAAAGAAGCCTAAAAGATCAAATACCCAGTGTCACACTCTCACTGACATTTGTTCAAACAGGATGCAACAGCAGCTCTAGAAGTTCAATTGCTGTTACCAGTATGCAAGTGAAATACCTCTCATGGGTGTCACCTCTTCAGTTTCACCTTGTACTAATGGCTTGAGAAGTCAAGGCATGGGAACAAGTGATCACATCAGCTGAGAAAGTGGACAAGCCAGTACCTTATACAGATCTGATTTTTTTTTTTTTTTTAATGTTCTAAACAAGCATGTGCCTGCCTGGATTTACCCTGCAAGACAATATAATACCCAGCTGTGTAACTATAGGGTCACTGCTTGCCAAAATAAGACTTCTGTAAAGCTGAAGTTTGATGCAGATCCAGGTACTGCAGGCTCACCCTCATCTCCAGACCACATTTTGCAAGTCCTCACTGTTAATGTTGCGTGCATATAACAAGATCCCTTCTACTGGGCATGAGAGGGATGGGAGCATGGCAGAGCTTCTATCTAGAAGCCTAAAGAAAGAGAAAAATGAGTCACAGGTATTAAATAGGTCACTTCCACTTTGTGTAAAAGTGCTTTTCTAGTAGGCAGCTTAGCCTCTGAAACATTGAACTGTTTGGGCTTAAGTTTCCTTCTGTGCTGGATGTGTCTGCTCCAGATAAGTGGGGAAAAGGAAAAAAATCCCTGCATAACAATTGGTGTTTTCAGCTGATGAATATGTGATTGTGGATTCTAGTGAAATTATTCTAACTCCCACTGATTGAACATGTGGTTTTGTTTTGTTTCATATATCTATGTAGCTTCTTTAAAAAGAAACCCTCCGTAGCAGCTGTGTTGGCTTGTGCTAATATTTGCTTCCCTCACAGAAAAACCTAAGCAGTTCAGTAAATGATGAAAACCCTCTATTTTTATTTCAAATCATGTCTTTGAAACTTGAGTTTCTGCTGGAAAAAGGAACACAAGCTTATCTATAGTGGGTAGGTGGCTGTAGAACTAGATCTTCTTTGAAGAAGCCTCTTTGACCCCAGCAACTCAATGTATTTTGGCCATCAAACTCCCCAAACAAGGGGTTTTACAATCTTTGAAGATTTACAGATAATGATGTTTTTTCCAGGAAATTTCTTAAAGAGGAGGGAGGGCTATACATACTACAATTGTTGCTTTGTCATAGCAGACAGACTGTTGTCTGGACACTGTCCTTGATGGAAAATTGATAATAGTTCAGTTTTGAAAAGTGGGTGTTTGCTCTGCTTTTAGTTACCATATTAGGCTTTCATAAGAAAAAAAAACCCCTCATTTCTCATATTCCTTTTACTTCCCTGAGAGCTCTGTCTCAACTGCTTACTCTGCTTACTGAACGTGAAGCAAGCTGCTGCATTTTTTTTCCTTTTTTTTTTTTTTTTTTTTTTTTCCCCTTGTAGGAAACAGTTGCTTTAGGAGTGGTTCTGGTAATCTGATACTACTTGATGTATTTTTGCTGGAATATGGAGCCTGCATAAATTGCACCATAAGCAAATTTCTTTATAATGGAAGGATCGGGAAGCTGCAGCTTGGCAGGACATTTCATTGGTGTGGGTTTTTTTAAGGTGGCTTTTCCAGATGTTTTTTTAGCAGATTATATTGGAGACTTTTGCAAAAGGTATTAGGAATATGCAATTGTTACTGTTTGTACAGAGCATCTCACCTGTAGACAAAATGCTCTCCATTCAGAAAAGAATCCTACCTACCTGACAGGTATTACTCTACAACGTGAAAGAAAAACTGCTGTTATTTGACCTTTGCAGTGTGCCTAATTATTTATTATTTTTGTTTCATGAGCTCAAAGGCCCCTGATAAAGTCAAGTCCAATCTTCTCATGGTCTGAAATACTGATGGAAAGTTAGTCCTCTCTCATTCAGAGATGAACTGACAAATATCTACAAAAAGTAGTAAAAAACTTCTGTGTCATTAAACCAAAGCATTCTTGCTTTCTGACAGGAGCACAGAAGTTGATACAGGGACTTAGGTGTAGGAGATGGGCATATGTAGGCGACTCCAGTGTGGCATGATGCAGGCAGGGGGGTTTCCAGTGCTGGTTCCAAAAAAGGAGCTGGAAAAGGAGCCTTAAACAGGAGAGTTTCTTCCCAGCTGAACAAATCCTCTTCCAGATTATGGCTAGAGAGAGATCAAGCAAACCAGCTGGATCTGCTGCATGCTGAGTGCATCCCAGGACTCCCTTTCCATTTGAGCACATTGTTCCTCCCTAGTAAGCTGAGCCTTCACTCCAAAAATTTTCCCTTTAAATTGTTTGTGTTGGAAGTAATGTTTATTAAAGGAGCCAGAGGGAGGCTGGAATCCTCTGGGCATCCCCAGGACATATATAGCAAGCATAGCTGTGAAAGAAGCTTCCCCGGGCTGCCCTTCCAGCAGATATTTGGATCTTGCAGGGTTTCACCTCTGAGGAAAAAAGAGAAGCAAAGATTCAAGGCGCCTTTATTTCCTTATTCCCTCTGGTGAAATTGTCAACAAGGGTGCTAGACAAACAGAACAGGTGCCTATAACACTAGTGCCATAGCTGCTGACCAAAGCCACCCAAGTGACAAGGCAGATGGAGGTGCAGCAGTTCTGGCTGTGGGTCCCCACGGTTGTTGTGGATTGTGCTTTAGCTGGTGGGCTCCTTCCTGTCCACTTACTGATGTTCTAAAACGCTCAACCCCCATCACCTCTAGCATTAGCAGTAGCGTGTCCTTTGCTTCAAGGCTTTCCAGGGCACTATGCTGCTGATGCCTTTACTAGGATTGCCTGACAGCTCTGAGAAAAACAGTTCCTCATAAGGCCAAGACTTATGCTTGCTATCAGCAGGAGCTGCCTTCCCTTACAACAGAGTGGGAAACCCTGGCCAGGCACTTTATCATGGAAAGCACTTTCCAGAGAGTTTAAAACTTGGGTTGTTTGTCTGGCATGAGCTGAGGTACTGGGGAATGCTCTGAACTATGCAGACCATGCAACCTCTGTCACCACATCATCCGAGCAGAAGAGCTCCATTACAACCCATTAAAGCTCCCAGACCACTCAGACTTGACCATGTTGTCATTACAGTATTATCTGTCCCCAAAATACTGGGGAGCAGTGCATCTTCCCCCAGCTCTTCTCTTCTCTACAGTGCACAAATGCACGTTGCATGTGGCTGAGCTGCCTGTCAGGCTGTGCCACACGGGAATTTCTCCTGATAAGGTAAACCCCCCAGAAACAGAGCTGAGCCCACCAGATGGGAGGAAAGAAGGCGATTCCCACTGTTTTCCTGCCACTGGAAAGAATGCTGCCTAATGATCAGATTGAAGTAAACAGGAGATTGGAGTCTGGAATGCAACTCTTGCCTTATCAGTTCCTGGCCTCTGCCTCAGGAACACTTTGTCATCTAAGCATTTATTATGAGCTCACCAAGTATCAGTAAGGCTTCTGGGTTTCAGGCTTCTGCTGCTAAATAACTTATGTGATGATGAATGAGTACTTTCAACTTACAGCACATTGCTTCATTCATCTCCAAAGCTCTTAACGGGAATTTCACTGGGCCCCCTGGAAACTCAACATGCATAAATTGTTTCGAGAACCTTTCCTCAAAGGCTGTAAAGATACAAGACGTATCTTCTTGTTATATACAAACAGTGTAATAGCCCTAACTCTGGCTTCTAATTCCACAGCCAAGTGGTAAAGACTGGCGCAAATTCACACTGTTTGGAGTTTGCCTGCCCTGGAGCAGGGTAGCTGTATCTGTGCTGTTGCTTTTGGCCTGAGTTTCTTCCAGTTTCTGTGTAGCAAAATTATGCCTGTGGCACAGCTTTTCTTTTGCATGTAACTGCTTTGAGTTCAAAGTCTCTGAAATAACCTGACCTCCTGACAAATTACCCAATGAGAAAGTCCTTCAGTAACAGTAACAGAAGCTTCTGCTCAAAGAAATGGTTACCAAGCCACACATCATGACATAATAATGATAATTAGGTTCTATCCCTTAGTCTCATGCTTTAATTATTACAAAATAAGACTGCAGTCTTAAAAAGACCTTTTTAAAGTATATGATTAAAATATGTGGTGACCTGGTTTCCCCAGGCAAAATACCCACTCTGCTGCTTGCAAACTGCTAAGGAGGAGCTGATCTGTGCCCACAGGAGGGATTTCCCCAAAACTCAGCAGCTGGGGACCCCAGCCCTCAGACACTGTCACTTTGCATGCACCCCCAGCTCTGGGGGCTGTCCCAGATCATCTTAGCTTGCAGGTACCCATAGACACTACTTCTGAGATCACTGGGGTTTTTAGATTTCATTTGTATTTTCATAATAGGTGACAAAGAGATGGTGGGGGGTTTTTTTGTTTTTTTTTTTTCAAACCAATTTTCCAGATTATAGTTGTTTGTCTCCTAAATGTTTAAGTAGTGGCATCTGTGATTACATTTCTTTGCTCGTAGATGCCTTACCTTCTACACGGGCTAAAAACTAGATGCAAGACAAGAGATGTAACAGAGTGGTTACTGTAGCTGTGCAGAAAATATTCAGATGCTGCAAATCTGTATTAAGGAAGCACCACAGATCTAAAGGGACATGTGGTGAAGGAGCCAAGAAGGTAATGAACCTGAGGCAGAGGTCTTAGATATAAGCCTATGCGAGAAAGGTCCTTCAGCCACAGGAATTCCCAAAGATCAATAAGATTTCAAGACCTTCTGTGTTTGTTCTCTTGCCCTTGTGGCCAAGAAGGCCAATGGTATCCCGAGGTGCATTAAGAAGAGTGTCCAGCAGGTTGAGGGACATTAGCTATGAGGATGATTGAGGGACTGGAACACCTGCCTTTATGAAGAAAGACTGAGAGATGTGGGACTTTTTTTAGTCTGGAGAGGAGAAGACTGAAAGGAGATCTAATTAATGTGTGATGGATTCAGGAGCACAGGAAATTCCACCTCAACATGAGGAAGAACTTCTTTACTGTAAGGGTCACAGAGCCCTGAAACAGGCTCCCCAGAAGGGTTGTGGAATCTCCCTCTCTGGAGACTTTCAAGACCTGCCTGGATGCATTTCTGAGTGACCTGCCCTGCAGGGAGGTTGGACTTGGTGATCTTTATAAGTTCCTTCCAAACCCTGATATTCTGTGATTCTGTAATAAAAGAGTGAAATTAAATAGGAAGCAGTTTGTTTAACTGGATTCTATTTTTTACTAGAATTTTACTCTTAATTTTAATTGGGTTTTTTGTTTTACTGCCTTGGTGTCTGTCCTCTTGTTACAAATTTAATGTTTACTTTTTCACTTTTGTAACCTTTCTTCTTGGCCTGAAGAAATCTGAGTAAGAGTTAAGTTATCCCACAGGGACATAAAAAGGGAAAGACAAGGACAGAATAAAACTAGAAAGATCACTTTGGTAGAAAACGTGGTATATCTAACAATATATAACTGGCAAGAGGAAATTGGGATTTTTCTGGCAAGATCTTTCAAACAAGGCTCAGATACAGGCTTCAGAAGTCACTTAAGGGTGTTTTCAGATTTATGTGCTGATGATAGCCTGCCTTGGAAGCAGTCAGAGTGAAGTCCATGCCCACTAGTTCAACTGGTCAGCTCCCAATGAACAACTTATTTTACCGTTCTTGTTTGACATTGCATGAAACAGGAATTAAACCCTAAAGTTTTAAAAATACAAAATAAAAAGCGGATCATCATGGTAGATATTACATAAGTCCAGCATGGTGCTAAAATTGTATATTATTTGGCTATGATATGTCTGAGTTAGTTGTTTCAGATTGAAAATGTTTATGGAAAACTAACTGAGCAATGTTAATCAGAATGTACTGGACATTTTCTATCCTTTCATAAAACATCGGTAGAGTTATTTAAATGATAGATTACTTTCCAGATAGAATAAACATCAAGGTGATCATGGTAGAATTTGTAATATGTTGTGCAGTCTGTGCTGCTCCAAAACAAAGCAATTCCTTCAGATTTGGGGATGTCTATGAGGGGTCAGCTTTGTTAGCAAAGAAGAAGTATGTTGTTCAGAGTGAGAGATAATTACAAGACAAGATGTGTGCGTGCATACATCAGAAATGCATGAAATATGTGTTCTTTCCCTTTCCACATACTCAGGATTAACTCTTCTATGAACAGAGTGCACTGAAAGAAGGGATAAAGCAGCAGATGAAATTCAGATCGGCAGGGAATATTAAATTGAGCTTCCTATGCAGTATGCTGGGTAGTAAACTACTTACTGCTGTTTGGGAAGGGAACCCTGGAGTCACTGTGGGTAATTCTCTGACAACAGTAGCACTAAATTCAGAAAGATTTAAAAAGTCTCTAAGAAAGGAGAGGAGAGTGAAACAGAAAACATCACTCTTTCTCTGTGTAAATTTATCACCCACCTACGCTGTGGCTATGGCAGGCAGTCCTGTTCCCTTGTCTCAAAAGGAGCTGGTTGAATGAAAAAGAGATCGGGAAAGAGAGACAAGATGCTCAGAGGTATGGAATGTGAGGGAAAAGTTAAGAGTTTGTCATTTTTTAGCCTGAAAACTAGAGATCTTTGTGAGTACGTGTGATAGGGGTGTGACAAAGAAGGGAAGGGGGAAGATAAGTAAAAAGCATGTTCTCATTACATCTTGTATCAGAAAAGCTAAGTATCATCTGAATGACCAGGCATCAGGTTTAAGTCAATAAACACAGAGGCAATCCTGCTGTGGGGTTCATTCCCATGTGATGCCATGACAGCCAAAAGAATAAATTAATTCATAAGAAAATAGTAGGCAGTTTATAGAGAGTACCTCCATCAAGACTACTAATACAGCAATACAGATGTCATCATCTACTTCAGAAATCCCCTACCTGCCGATTTCTGGAAGCTGGAAAAGTGTAGCATCCTGTCCATATTACTTCTCTGTCTCTAAGCATCTGATAAGTTTCGTGAGAAGAAACAGGATACTGGACCAGACCAGGTGGTACAGATACTCATACTGTCTGAGTTTGCACCAATTATGTGAGCTAGATTATCTGTGCAATCAGAAAGTGAATGTCACTTCTAAGAACTGAGTTTTCCAGAGAATCAAGAGGTCTTAACATTGCAATAAATTGACCAGAAGTGTCAGGAATAATAAAATTAAACACAGAAGCATAGGTCATGTTTTTTGAAGTCTTTAGAAATAATAGTAACCTCATTCAATCAACAGAAGAGTGATTGATTCATTGGATGCCTGTTTTCTTTGCCAGGTTCTCTCCTTTTTTTTTCTTTTTTTTCTTTGGGGATGCAGAACAAGTATTAGAAACTAATCATCAGAGTCCTTAATTTACACCCAAATTACAGTGACATTATTTATAACAAGGCAAAGTTATTGCTCCACTCAAGGTGGAAATGTGAAACTTTTTAAAGCCAGTGACCTATTGCACTTCAGGAGCAAAAAGCTCTGCTCTAAAAGAGCAGAAAAGCTGTCTGCAAGCTGGCCCTCACAAGGGTTTGATGCAAGAAAAGCTCCTCGGCAAAGGAGGCTGAGGCACTTCCAGAAACAGAGTATAAAACTCGTAGCTTTTCTTTCAATGTATCAAAGCATTTCCTATTTCCATTTCAAGACAGATGAACTTCTGACAAGAGCCCTTTTGGGTTCTTTACAGGCACAGTGTGAGTGCCTAGCAGATACTGTATTTCCAGATGCTTTGTGTCAGAGCAAGGGCAGGGAATAAAGGCACCCCAGAGGGCTGTGTCATACTTGTAAGGCCATGAAACAGTTAAGCACGTATAGGTATTTGTATGTATTTATACACATAGAGGAACACATGCACACACACTTATGTATTTGATATATTTAAATAGGATGTAACATTTTAGAAGAAACTGTGTACTTGGATCTGTGTGATGATATTAAACTTACTTGTTTTCGAAGGTTCTTCAGCATTTCTCTAACTTTTATTAGGCATTTCTAAGAAGCCCTCTTTGAATTCCCCTCATGTTTGCATTTGCCTAAAATGGTTTGTTTCAGTAAATGAACATATCTGTGGACGGAGTCAATTTGACTACAGTGTTGTAGAAACTTTTGTGTTTCTGTTGATGAGTTTTCACTCTGGGGAAAGAAAAGAGGCATTTTCTTCTGGAAAAGGCTTCTCATATACAAATTTTTTACTAGCTTTAATAAATAGTCAAAGAAAAGAAAACATTCAAGTTTCTTGGCTCTTACCAGCTGCTGCTGCTGCTATTTGGTTTTCATTTATTCCTCCATTTTTATTATTACCGACCATTTATTAGTACTGTTAGTGGTGCCCACAGCCTTCCCACAATGATCATAACTACACTTAGCAACACGATTTACAGAGGAGTTGACACCATTTCCCCCAAGAAGCCCTTACTCTCCCAGTGCACAGTCAACCAACCTGGAGCCAGGAAGAGCAATATAATCATGTCCAAGCTTTAGAGTGTATATTGTGATCAGTGCTACCAGGGAGGATTTTTAACAACTTCAGGCAAAGACAGCTGGGGGACTCTGATCTGCATGCTGGGAACACTGGTATCTCTGTGAGAAACCTGGTGCAGGGGCACATGTAATGGCCTGAAGCTGCACCAGAGGAGGTTTAGGCTAATTATAAGGGAGAATTTCTTTACTGAGAGAGTAGTTGGGCATTGGAAAGGGTCAGGCATTGGAATGGGCTGCCCAGGTGGAATCACAGTCCCTGGAAGTATTTAAAAACTGTGTAGATGAGGCACTTCAGGACATGCTCTAGTTGGTGATACAGATATTGCTACATGTGTACTAAAAATTGAGGGGATGTTGACAGCTGGATGCAGTAATCTTCGAGGTCTCTTCCAGCAGTGACAGTTCTGTGATTCTATAATGTCCATACCCCCCAAGTTCTGTTGAGAAATGCTGCCAGTTGCAAAGTGATCAAGGATGGGTATGGTAGCAAAAAGAGCATGTTCTTCTTGGCAGGGAAACTTATATGAGGGGCACACCAGTGCATAAGAAATGCTGACTTCCCAAGATTGGCAAATATTGGAGTTACCTTTCAGCCATGGATGTGGGGGAGTTAGTCATTTTTAATGTACTTATTAAAAGAGGAAGGGGCATTCTTCAGACACAATAAAGGCTTTTGTTCACCCCTCAAAAATAGCTAGTAACTAGATTCTGGAGGAGTCTTATCCTGCACCCTCAGACTGTGGTTCTGCTGGGATGGGTGAGCCATAGGGCAGCAGCCCAGCCAGGCATGCAGCCTGGGGCCTGGCAGCTGTGAGTGCTGGGTTTGGCCACCCCACAGTGTGTCACCCTCCCTCCAGGGACAAGACCCTAGGCTGGCAGAACAAGGTAAAGCCATAGTGCTGAGAGCCTGGGTACACTTCTTCTATATTGAAGGCTTCAGTAGGACTCACCAAAGGAGCACATAGGGCCCTCGGTAAGGGAAAGAATTTGTGATGTCAAGAACTCAAACTCACCTGGGTGGGGAAAAAAAAAAAAAAAAAAAAGAAAGAAAAAAATGAGAGGAGTTAAATAACCAGTTATGACTGGATAAAATGTGAGAGGGTTTGGATGTTAATTAGAAGGAGACTATAGTGTAGTCTTGCATTATTTTGAAAGTGCAGAGCAATTGAGAGAGTACTGATGAAATTTAGTGAAAGGAGGGAAGACATCAGATCCACTGAGGCTGGGAAAAGATATTTCCTCACCTACTCACTCCTTCTTAGTGAGATGGTATAGTCACTCAGAGGGAAAACAACTGCATTTAGTACACTGGGAATTAAACCTCTAGTTTCTATAAAGGCACAGAGGTTGGAAGAAAGGTATTGGAGTTGCTGATCTTAGAGGCCTCTTCCAACCTTAATGATGCAATGGTATTAGAGGGCTGCAGGCACCCTCTATTAGAAGACGAGGGCTAAAAACAAAGTTGTGAAGTGGAAGGAATGTAGGTGGGTATATTCAGGACTGAGTAGCAAAGAGGGGATCCATGGTTTTGCTGTAAAAGAAATGCTTGGCAGGAGGGCTCAACTGCTGGCACCCTAACCAACAGCATGGGGAGGAAGCCATCAGTAAGGCTGAAGGAGGAGAAAATGAGGGAGTGAAGAAAGTGAGGTTGCTGGGGCACTGGAGTGAGACGTGCCTGTTGGGATGTGGCCAGAGGGCAGAGCTCACTAAGCCTGGCTGTCTCCTGCTACAAATAAAAAATAATTCCCCTGAAGCTAATGGACTTGGTTTGACATTCATTAAGTGAGGACAGCGAAGGGATGAAAGAAGACGATGATGCAAAAGAGAGCTCTGGAACATAATTCACTGCTAAACCTTCCTGATAGTGTCTGGCTTGGGCAGGGCTGTGCAGCCGGGGACACCAAGAGCAGGAGAAAAACTCTGTGCCTGCTACAGTGGTGAGGCTGAAGGGAATGCTGTGAATTATTAACTGGAGCTTTATGTCAACAGTGGCATAACATTAATCCTCTAACAAGCTAAACTGATAATAACTGGTAAGAACTGTTTATGGCTTATTCAATGTAAATTCAGCCAACAAGTAAAATACAATCAGATGTGCAATAAATGTTAATTAACAAATTAGAGACATGGAGACAATTGTTGGCAGGCATTTTGTCAGTGTTTAAATAATGTAGTTGCAGAGCAAGATGTAAATGAAGTTAAAGGGACAGTCTTAATGACAGAGAAGATCTCTTTAACAGTAGTAAAATCAGCGAGCAAAATCATATTCTGCAGTGGACTTAGAGGAGAATACAGAGACTAGGGGAGCAGTACTGTATTGCCATATACCAGATGTTTTGTTTATAACATAGCCATGATTTCTGCAACTTTATGAGAAAAATTAGAAAAAAAAACACTGAGTCATTGTTCAGTCTGTGAAAGAAACTGTATTTGCAAAATTAATCAAAGCAAGGCTTAAAGAGCATGGAAAGTTATTCCAATAATTTGGAGATAACTGCCTTGGGAACATATTAAATGCATTATTTGTAACAACCACTAATACTATATTAAGACTGAAATCCAAGTAAGCTCAGCAATTTACTGCAAGCAAGGGTAAATGGCTATGTTAAATCTATAGTTTACTTCCAGTGCTTATATATTAGCAGCCTCATACTGTGAAAAATTTGATTTGTTGTAATACATTTTTTTTATAGGATTTCTTTTGGCACTTGGGAATTGTCCTGTATTTTAGATAACAATGATAAAGAAAAAAGTCTCTATCTGAGGTATTGCTGTTGTCACTTGGTATTTGTGTTGCTGACAAACAGGAAGATGTTTGTTCAGCCTCTTGTTGTAAGGCCACCATGAAGCAATAAGTGGTTTCTGAAACATGATGAAGTTGCTGTAGCCTGTGTTTTAAGGCTAAAATCTGAAAAAATATGCATGAGATAGGAGCTTTTGTGTTCTGTTACTGTGTACACACTCTCATCCCTTCTCAGTAGAACCAAACTTCTGTGTAGGAGCTGTGATGATGAAGTCTGGAGCTTCGTATTTATTCTGCTCTTCTAGTTGGGGAGAGGTGTATCCTTTCATTGTCCAACTGACTCAGGTTTTCACGTGGCCCTTGCAAATCTGTTGTCTCTCTGCTTTCCCTTATATCCAAATATTTAATTCCTAGATTATACACCAAAGGAGCATTGGTCAGAATCTTTCTAAATTCCCAGTGAAAAAGGAGAAAGCTCTCTTTATTGTGCTTTTTTCTCTTTGATTGTTTTGTTTTGGTTTTGTTAGTGGAGAGGAATTCAAGGGAATGAAATTAAGCCTATGAATTAGTACCAGTAATCACATTAAACATGGGAGAATTGAACTTGCAATTTCCCCCATCTGTAGGCAGTTTGTGAACTGCCAGGCAATAAATCCACTGCCATCTACCACAGAAACAACTGTTGCCTGGTTTCCTTTCCCTCTGCTTTGGGATTTGCTTTGCATTTGGTCAAATCCTTGCCCACATTCAGTATGAAGACCACAGTCCAAGAGCAGCCAAGGGTTTCCTCCTTTGCAGTCACTGACCAGGGCCAGGCCTTTCAGTATTAAACATGCTTCAGGGGTCAGGCACAAAGAAGTGATCAGGTGCTGGGGAGCCTCCTGTGCTGCAGAACTCAGAAAATAGGTCAGCTGCCCTTCAGCTGCCTTGCAAAACAAATTTTAAAAAAACGGACAAAAAACCCTCCACCACCACCAGAAAAAAACCACAAGTAAAAAAAAAAAAAACAACAAAAAACAAACAAAACCAACAAACCCAAACAAGCAAGAAGGGGGAGGATAAAGTTTGTTTTATTTCCTTCCTATCAACATTCTTCCAGACCCAGAGGGGGAAAAATATCCATTTCCTACAAACTGCAAAACTACTGATATTCAGATTATCACTTGTTTAATCTTTCTTTCTCTGTGAGTTCTCCACTCCTTGGGCTGTTGAAGGATGTAGGTGGCTGAGCAATGCTGGGGCAAGCAGGAACATCACCAAGGCAGATCTGCTGCTAATCCCTCAGAGCATGGCAGTGTCTGGGTGCTGCACTCCTCTGCTCCTACCACCTCTCTGAGCAGTCACACTTCTGCAGAAAAACCTCCTTTCTCTGCCCTGGCTTTAATTTCCTCACTAGTCCTGAAAACAGGGTTGTTGTGTTTTTCTTTTCTTTTTTCCCCCCCTTTATACAAAGAAAAACCTCTCTATGAAAAAAAAAAAAAAAAAAAAAAAAGCTTGTACTTGGCATGTAGCATAGTAATATGAGCATAATAAACAAGAGTGGCTGTCCCCATAAATAATAAAAGGAATGTTTCTCCTCACATGGCAGCTTTTCAGAGGAGAAAAGGCAGGGAATAGGTAGTCCTGCTCTAATGCACACGTTGCAAGCTCTAATCCCTACTTCTGTTGTTTTCTTTGGCAAGCCACCAGCTGGTGAAGCACGGGGTACTACTCTGCTCTGCATTCCCTTGTAACTTTTTGTTTCTTATCTTCTATGCCTTGTGCCTGCAGGAAACTGGGAGGCTTCTTTAAAAAAAATGTTGAATTTCATCCCTCTGTCTGAGCAGTGTTTTACACACTTTCACTGACAGAGCCTCGCTCTGCTGGTGATGAACTTGGGCTCATAATCCTAGCTCGGAGGTGAAAATAGACCATTTTCAGCTCTAGCATCATGCTGATTTATGTTACTGCAGCAAAGGTGATGAGCTTTTGATACAAGTGAATAACTATATCGCTGGAAAATGTTTCTGATGTTGTTTCAGCTGCTCGCATAAAAATGTTAAGCTTTCTGACCATTAGAGACATGATTTACTGGCACGCCAAAATTTCCCTTTTCTGGCCACTCAGTTCAAACTTTGGATGTATTGTAGTTGGCTTCGGTCTTTAGAGCCATGTGTGAACTACTGCAGTAGCTGAAAACACATGCAAATTATCCTTTTATTCTGGCTGAGATTACAACATTAAAACAACAACAGAGAAAGGCCTGTGCAGAGAGTATCATAAATAATTTAGCTTAAGTGAATGCTGAAATTAGTCAAGGCACCGCATTGCTTGGCTCCAAGCAGTCTATTTGCAGCCAGATATGTAGAGTACCCTCTGGCCAAAGCCTACCCTTTCAAAAATGGAAAGCAGGAAAAACAATATGATCTTCTTTTAAAGAAGCGTGTTGGAACGATCCTCAGGGTTAAATATACCTAGACAGCCCTCTGTGCCACAGCTCCAGTCATCTCAGAAGAAAACAGACTGTTTATAAAGAGCCTGGAGCTGGGGAAAGAGATAATGAAATGTGCTCGTGTATTATTGGCAAGTGCCCTGAATGGTACAGGCAAGCTGAGTGCATACAGTATTATCTTGCATAATTATTGGGTCACCGTACTGTAAACTAAGTGGTTACTATACTTAGCCATACTACTGCTCTCACTGCCTGATTAAGGACCAGATCCAGCTCTCACTCAAACCAGGCTGTATTTACAAAGAGTTCAAAGGACTGAGTCAGGGCCTAGCGGCTCTTCTTGGGGTGGCTTTCATTTCTAAATAGCTGATGTGAACTCTGAATGTGAGGAGAATAATTTGGAGCTGCTGCTTAGTCTGCATGGACCAGCCACCTCAGATAATCTCAGCTGGGGAGCAAGTGTGTGTTTCTCTTAGGTTTCTTTGAATGTGGGCAGCACTTGCAGGTGAAGTTTGAGGAGAGACTTCAACCGCAGGAGATCAGGGAGCAGGTCTTCTGGGCACTCACAGACTTCAAGACAGCTATGGCAAGCACAGACTTTTTTCTGTGGAAGAGGAGAAGCTGAAGGAGTGGGGTTTTTTTAATTATTTATGATCACTTTCAGAACCAGCCACCTTAGCTCATGTTAAAATCCCAGTGACTGTGCAGTTGAATGAGTGATGGCGAATGAGGGAGGCCCCCAAGATAGCCCAAGGCAATAATTTAAGCAATGAAGTGTGTGCATCTGTATGAGGATCCACATGCAAAACCACACAGCTACTGAGAGCTTAGCAGGCTATCTGTACTGACACAGGACTATGCTAACCTCAAGAAGAGACTGAAAAAAAGGGGTGAGAAAGGGAAAATAAGCCAAGATTACAAACTGAGATGAGACAGAAACAAAGGACAGGAACTGAGATACAGAAATGGGAAGCAGAAAATGCAGCAACAAGAAATGAAGTTGTGACAGATGAGAAATGGAGAGGGAATGGAAAATTAAAATAAATATTTTTTGGTTAAAGGAAGAATAAACACCTTGAGCATTGGGAAATACACAAGGTGAGACAATAAATGAAGCAGAAAATTTATGTAAAGAAAGTAGTTGGAGAAATCACTCAGAAACACTAATGTGACAAAGGAGATGAGAAATCTCTCCCAAGACACTAATGGGAGTATTTTCTCTTAGCTGACAGGTGAAAAATGGGTTTGATTTTACATCCTAATTGTTCTTAATCGATGAACTTTTCTAAATGGTTGTGCTGCTCTACAGCAGGCCTCTACCAGTTCTTACTCTGAAATGTTTCCAGTATGAGTGAATATTGAAATAAGTAAAAGTGTAGATTTTATTTATATACCTGACATATGACTAATGCTTTTCAAATTCTAAAGAAACACTCTGAAGTACTAGATCAGAAGGTCAGCTTCAAAAGTTCCTGAAAACTGGGGCTTCTTTCAGTTCCGGTTTCATGAGAAATTGTGACAACAAACCCTAAACACTAAGGATTTCCTGTCTATACAGCCATCCTCCCCAAGGCAGCCACTGGGTGCATTGCACTGGGTGACTGCTGTAACAGAGAATTTCCTCTGCCAGCCACGTGTGCCCTGTCACTGATGTCCACCATCCAAACAAGTGGACATGAGGAGGGAATGGTACCACCCTTCTTGAAGAAAGAGAAGATGATGAATGTGCTTCCCTAATGCCACTTTCATATAGAGAAGAAAAGGCAAGAAGAGTCTGCTTTTATCAGTTCCACATGAAACGTTAAATTCTGAGTCAGTCTTCTAACCATGTATTTTAAGCTCTATAAAAATATCTTTCCCAAAGATTTAATACTGTTTGTAGATGTGTTTCAAAAGGATCTAGATCCAAATGATTATTGAAAAAAAGGAGCCAAGGTCTGACATAAAACTTAGCAAGTTAGAAAAACTTGCTTAAGACATTCAGCCTTCATATGACTTGAAGAGTAGCAGTGGGAACAGAGGCTTAACCCATTCACCTGCCTTCCCATGCAAGCTGGGACAGGGCTGGCTCAGCTGTGGGCACACACATGGGGAAGTGGCCTTTGCTGCGTGATGGTGCAGAGCACCCACCCTACAGCTTATCCCTTATCATTGGACTTGGACTGGCTAGGAACCCTATATAAGGAGATGGTATTGTGAAATACTGTAGTAAGGGGGCTTCTATTTCTTTCCTTCTCTCTCTCTCTCTCTCTCTCCCTCTTCTTTTTTTTTTTTTTTTTTTTTTTTTTTTTTAATAAAACTGAAGACTGATGGTATGGTCCTTAGGAACTCAAAAAGGATACCATTTTTATGGCTTAAAAATTCATCTTCTCACTACAGTAAACCAGTATACTCATGGTAAGTGGCAGGTGGTTTTAATTCCTTGGATGTGTTTACTTGATTCAGAGATGGCTCGTTATGAAAAGGCTTGATTTTGGAAACCAAGAGGTGCATCTTTGTAACACTTTTGTGGAAGTCTGGGGTACACTAGCAAAATGCATTTCCAAAGCAACTCTTTCATGAGAGCTGGTTTTTTTTTTTTTTTTCACTTTTAAATATATGAAATCTGCTTCATGTATAAGGTTGGGGAAAAAAACCCTATTGCCTTATTAAGTCATGTTCACATTATGTATATAAGCAGAACACTGAACAAGATGTCATTAGTGCTAGATACAGTTACTAGAAATTTGCTGCCAGTCAGATAATCCCACAAGAAGGTGAATTTGGTGCTTCTCATAATCAGTCTTCATGTCTTTCCCTGTGGAGGTGTCAGGGTATACAAGAGCCTCTCACGAACATTAAGGTGAGGTCTAAATGAATGTTTCAACGAAGTGCTTTTGGAGGGTTTTGATCTTCAGTAAACTCACACATGAAATAAGTTGCCATGACTCAATAATCTTTTTCTCTGAATGCTTAAAGGATTGGTTTGTTTTGTATTGAGGGAATTAAATTATGCTTGCAATGTAAACAGGTACTGTGTGCATGCAAGGTAGAAGGAGGTTGCTTGGAGGGAAAGGGTTATACATTCAGTAACTTTTGTGTATTTATTTGTTCAGCATGCTAGCTCTTGTGCTATTTGCTGGGAAGGAATGCCTGTACGGAAAAAAGCTGTGAGGTGGCTCAAATAAAAAAGTATAGAATGTTTTGAAAGCCTCCCCTTGACTTTGTATTGAGGGGATCTGTAGAGTTTTTGGCACATTATAAATCTGTGTTTACTGAAAAGAAAAAAAAAAACAGAACCCAACAGCCACACAAACCCACACTGATTCTGGAGTTTATGTCTGTGAAAGTCTATGGCAGCCCCAGTTTTTAGAATGTCAAGTGCCACTAATTCACAAAGGATCCAAGACAAAAGAAACTTTAACTACATTTTGGGTCAAAGCATGTACAGTATTGAAGTCTAAAAATACTACACATTTTGATCTTAACAGAATGAGAAGATTCAAGCTTACTCTCCATTGTTCCAACACTTCTTCTAGAAACTTGAATGTAAACTTCGTGTTCAAATATAAACTCACCTCTGGGTTTGGCCTGTTCTCTTTATTTTATTTGCCATGCTGCTGAAAAGGTCATGTGCACAAAAAAAAAAGAATGCCCCTCTCCTAATCTTTTTTATCTATTGACAGGGTAGCTCATGCAAAGCACTTAGTTTCATTGTGACTGTAGAAATAGAAAGCAAACTTTCTTTCTAATTCCCTAGTCCCTTTTTTCACACTGTTGCATTTATTTTTTTCAGTCTTAAATGCTCATTGGTTACAGACACACACATTCAGTATGGAATATATATATGTTTCACAGTTTAGAAGTAAATTTGGCACAAAACTCTTGCTGTAACAAGAAAAAATCTTCCTTCATCAAGTCTTTTCTAATGCAAACAGAAAAAATATGCCTTTCAATACATACTGCTGGTTTTAATGCTATCTCCCAGGTGTCCATATGCTTCCTGAGAACTGGAGCAGAAGTACTTGAAAATAGAAGAATTTGGGTTACCTAATATCATCAACCTCATAACCTAAAGTTGATTTCTGAAGATGAAATCCAGCACCCAGGCATGTGAGTTTTTGTCATTTTCTTCATGGTTCCTTCTGAATTTTCCTGACCTTTTGGTTTCTGAGTTTTCTTGGACATTTTCATGCTTCACCTCACATAAGCATCACTCATCACTTACACCCTGGTAGAAGTAAGAGTTGACTGCTTATAGTGGTAATGTTTGGTTACACCATGAACACCTTTTGTGAGAAACTGGATGAATCAAGAAGTTCAAGTCTCTGCTTGCAGCCCTGCTCCCAAAATTTTAAAAACTCATGTTGGACCACTCAAGAGTGGAAAATGTAGCAAACAGGTTCTTGCATTTAGACGTAGTTTCACAATCTGAGGAAGGTTTCTCTTGCAAAGGGGAAAGTTTTCCACACAAATATCAGCATCAGAATATAGCTACTGTGATGGATTTTAGAGGCAGAAGAACTCCCTGAGACAGCTTTATTGTTATTAGAAATTAGGAGTATTTCTTTTGGTGACACCCAGATGCTTATAAGGACTCAACAATAAGCAGAGGCACCGTGTCTGAGATGTCCAACCTCCCTGAGGCATCTCAATGTGTTCTGCTCATGTTGGTGCCTCCATGGCAATGGTTATACCGAAGTCCCAAGGACAGGCTTAAAACCAACTGCAAGGTTTTTGCATTTGCTGCTGGTTATTAATTCAGGTGTGGGTCAGAACTGCAGTATCCAGGTGCTCTTTGGAAGAGCTGAGCTTAGGGTATCTACTGGGAACTGGACTGATATCACTTGTGGCATTACCTGTGGCTTAAAACCCCCACATGCACAGCAGTGAATGACCTATGAGGCAGGAGAAGTCAGAGTGATGCCATGACTCTCTACCCCCTCTTTTTGCTGTAGTGTGCAGATTAGCTAAAGCTACTCCTTTGGAATAGTGACACATGCATGAAGAAACATCTAGAACATTACTGAAGTGGATTTTAATAA
Source organism: Heliangelus exortis (assembly GCF_036169615.1). Lineage (NCBI taxonomy): Eukaryota > Metazoa > Chordata > Aves > Apodiformes > Trochilidae > Heliangelus > Heliangelus exortis. The sequence goes on from NC_092424.1 coordinate 50,251,768, forward strand.
GCCATCCATATAACACATATTGGGTTTTAGTACCTGAGGAACCCTAGGAAGTTCTACTTTTCTGCACACACCTCCGGTTGTGCTGCCACCTCCCAAAGATGTCTGTCCTTGATGCAGCTGAGCATCCCCACCACTGATTCCACCTAGCCACAACCTGAATTCCCCAACTAGGTGACCTTGGTCATCTAAGGCCTTGTTTCTATAAGGATAAGCTGAACTCAGCACACTAGTGCCATGGTTAACCTTTTTCGTGGATCCGCTGCTCTGTGACCAGGAATATGTCTAGTACAGAGATCAGCTAAAACCAGCCTCTACCAGGGTATGAAAGGATGTGGAAAGTCTCCTTCATCAACACAACAGTTCTGGAAGTGTTTCTCCTGTATTGCAGACCATCAGTGCCTTGCCAACACTGCATTTAAATCCTTTGGACTCTCATCCCCTGTTCTATTGTGAACAGGTAACTGGGAAAAGAAGGGGACCATAAAGACTATGGGCTTTATTCTCAGGGAATGGTGGGGAGGGAATGCCCAACTGGTTTGTTAAATTGGCTTCCCAGAGCACTACAGAGAAGGAGCAAGTATTGCCAGTGGCCCCTTTTTAGCAGGGTGAATGGAATTCTTTTTCTCTTCATTTCTCTTTACACATAAATTGTTTTGGAGCACATGGAGTTGTTTACTGGTGATAAGTTGAGTTGCCTTGCATTTTGTGAGGAAACATCCAGAAAGCTTATTCTCCATTCAGCAGCAACAGGGCACGTGTTAAGGGTGGAGAAGGAATTGGAGATTGGAGATCTGTCAAGGAGCATAAAGGTAGCAAGAAAAAAATTTCCAGATGTAGAAGTTTGGAATCTTCAGTGATAACCAGAGCTCTACAAAGCACCTTAAAGACAAAGCCTATGAGCTGATTTGTTCAGCTGTAGTGGAATACCAAGGCTTATTTTGTACTTGCTAGCCTTTTTGTTATTTATTTTGTGAGGATGAAGCAAAGGAAACACTTAAATGAAGAGCAGGATCAAATTTTTAATGCATGGTACAATGTTTTGTTTATTTCTGCACTCTATCCCTACAAACGTTATCATCTTTGCTGGCATTTTAGAGACTCCACAGCTGCTTTACTCTCAGCACTGTCTGATAACAGGAAATATGTGAAAGTCTCTGCAAAAGAGAAGAGGTGGACAAAAGTAAACTTTTCACAGTACTCAGAGTTATCTCACTGTTAGGTTTAGAAAGACAGCTTTTTAAAAGCTTCTGCTGCCTTAGGAACAACTGGGAGGGGAAGGAAACAGTATTCATTTACATTGTAAAGTAATCATTTTTAAACAGAGAGAAAGAGGTATTTAAAAGGGTGAGGGAATCATGTGTTTTTCATAGCAACAATACACTTTCTACCAGTAGTTCTAGAATTTCCGTTAGACAGAAAAACAAGTAACAAGGCTACCAACCACAGAGATGCAAGAGGAAGCCAATGGAGAGAAACAGGTTTTTACAAATAGTACAGAGATGACAAAAAACCAAGACTCATTGACAGCACTGTCAAAGCCTAAAATTATATATAGTGGTACAGTAGCCGCTGTCTGACATTTTAAAACACCATGGCACATGGATTTCTCACTGTATTTGTGGTTTCCTGTTTCTCTAGAGAGCAACAAACTTAAGCTGATCCTGCTGCTAGGTGATAAGAGGCAGTGTAAAACAATTATTGTCCCAGGCTATAGCATAAATTGGACCAGGCGCTCCTCCGTGCTCTTTGTTATCAGCCTGCTGGGAGCAAATATAGCAGTGTGGTATCAAGAGACATTAGTTCAAGTCAGGGCTTGGGTGACTGAGCAGGTGGGAGTTGTTTTACATGTCAGATGGAGGAAGCTTAATGCAATATTGAGTAGCAGTTACATAAACTCTGCTAGGGTGTTACTGCTCCTTTACACAGGGGCAAGCTGCAGAGGTTAGCGAGTTCGAAGTGGGGTTAGGAAAGTCAGGTAGTACACAGCCAGAAATTGCTTAATTGCATAAATTGCTCCTTAATTGCTGTTGGACTCAGGTTTTATCATCAAATTGTTGATAAAGAAGTAGGATCATAAGCACTGAAGTGCTTATATTTGGTTTAAAGTGGAATTTAGGTGCCTATCTGTAGCCATTCAGCCTGCAAAACACCCAGCCTGCTTCTGTACCTGCCTCTCCATCCAAAGGAACACTGAGAACTGATTTGCACCACGGTAGCAAGTTTCTCTCTCCTGCACTGTAAGAAGGCACTGAAATATGAATGAGACACAGGATTTCCCATTCACAAAATTCCCAAGGTGATTTTGTTGTGAATCTCAGCTTTTAGCACCCGCTTCTCTATATATGATCCACAGAGATCTGGTATGGACACCCAGCCCATGGTGTATGGACACCAAGAGAGCTGGCATGGACACCACCACCTCGCAGCAAAATGCACTAACAGCCTGGGGACTACACCTCAGGTGTCACCTCTGCTCCAAACCCTGACACTGGACTGTAGAAACAAGTTCTTTCTTCTTCCTTCCACATTTGGCCCCTAAGAAGTTTTATTTATTTGAACTGTGCAGTAACGCAGGCTGGCGGATGGGATGCAGGAGGCCCTATGTTAGAACAGCCTGTGGTGGGGTGGGTGAGCAGACCATGCATGGGGGAATGACTTGGATGAGGAGGATGCCAAACCCCAGCTGCCTCCTTTCTGCTGAGTGCTGTAGGCTACCATGCACAATGTCACTGGTGAGAATATTGATGGGTGTTCTCTGGTTTTAAAAAGTGCCAATAACCAAGTATCTGAGGAAAGACAGAGTGCGGAAAAAACTAAAAAATAAACTGAAACTGTAGGTAAAAAATGGTATTGCCTCTCAGTTACTGCTGAAGGGAGTTTAACACAGTGAAATGGGCATACCTGAGATGTTGAAAAAGCTTGAAAGACCCGAATGTGCTGATTTGAAGAGTGGGACAGATTATGCATTAAAGTAATTAGTATCTTGGAAGAACTAGCATGTGAAATGGAATCCAGAAGTAAAGATTTTGAACAAATATCAAAGACTTGGTCAGATAGTGAGGAAAGGAGATAAACAGCAAATACTGTGCCTATGATTAGGATGGAGCAATACTACAGCATTGCAGTTGGATGCACTGATCCTATCTCAGCTCTATGCAAGGCTGGCAAATATTCAAGGAAATAGAATTGAAGATATTGAGAAATATTAAAAACAAGATCAAACACATCATATACTTTAGGAGGAGATTATGCCATACTTATGAGGTCCAAGTCTTTACCGACTGACTGTCTTGCTGACAAGGAAAGCACTGGATCCAACCCATCTGGATGTCAAAGAAACATCAGGGAAAATAAAAGCTAGTGTAGCAAAGATGAAAATTAGTAGGAGAAAAGGAAAGGTGTCTAAGGAGCCAGCAGAAGAGGAGACACCAAAAAATTGACAAAAACCCAAGAGGGGATAGGATTGCTGTCACTGGGGGACAGGAAGCAGATACTTAACATAAAAATTAGTGCTGGCACAAGAGCAAAGTAGTATAAACTGTCCTAACTAAATTCACATTGAAAACTTAAGAATTTTTGAAACCTCAGAGAGAGGTCGAGAAACAGCCATCCAGTCAGTGTAATGGTAGATTTAAGCATTTTATGAGAGAACTTTGCAAATTAATTCAAGCTTGATAAACTATAGGCTGCAGGGCTGATTCTTATAAGAAGGACCTGGACTCAATGATCCAGGAGATCCTTTCCAATCCTTTGTAAATAATTGGAATACAGGAGCTAGAATACTCATGGGCCAGTGTTTTACTGATCGTGCATGAGGTAATAATTTCTCATACCAAATAGCACTAAAGAATAAAGTGACTTGTTCCTTTATCACCTGATAGTCTGGAAGATGCATAAGACTTTGTAAAAATGCCAAATTTTTTCTATTTGCATTGATGATTTTTTGTGTGTATCTAACATGGTGTTTTACATTGTTAAAGGAGTTGATCAAAACAGTAAAAAACTGATAAGCTAACAAAAATTGTTGCATCCTAACTACAAATTTTTACTGTATAACCAGAACCATGTATCATAGAAATAAGTCTGGGGATGGACTTAAAGAAGTAATCTAATCCATCCCCTGTGGGATGAACTATACCCTACAGCATTCCTAACAGATGTTTATACATTAACCTGTTTGTAGAAATCACCATAGATGGAACTGTGTGATCTCCCCTAGCTACAGCAATACTTCTCTTGCACTCACTGTTTAGAAAGGTTCAGCTAAGGTCTAGCCACAAACTTTGCAGTAATTAAAACTTTCTTTTGTTTAAAGTAACAATTTTGCTATTTTATCTGCCTTCAGCCTTTTCTACTCTTGATCAAACAGCACTAGTTCTTTCAATCTTTTCCTCACAGGCTGGATTTTTCTGACTTCTAATCCTTCCTTGTTGCTTTTTTCCATTTTAAATAAAAATGATCTAAAGCCATACTGAACTCTGAAAGCCAGTGCTGAGTAGGGCAAGATTACTTTCTGTATCTTGCTGACTTTTGTTTAGAAAGCCTAATATGACATTGTTTACTCAGAAGTTCTTCCCGTTTTGAAAAAGGATCATTTCAAGAAGGTGAGAACACGTGTCTGCCAGGCACTTTTGGGAAAAAAATAACTGAAACAAACTGGTGTGAATGATGACCAAGAACTGGCTCTTAGTAGAAATGTTTTTAATAAGATGTGAATAAGGAAAAACCCACACAGAATTAAAAGATGAGATTTTGAGTCTTAAGAGGAAACACAGAAGCACAAACAAAAAGGACAGTTGCTTGCTAGTAGGTTCAAATCTAAGAATTGCAGAATTTTGCCAAGGGAGGATACATTGGTAGAAATGAACAAGTAAACATCAGTAGAAATGTTAATTTCTTTTGTTCTAAGTATGTTAGAAACTGGAGGTATTGTAGTAATAGTTAGAAGTTTATCTAATGCAAGGCAGAAATGTTATGTTGTGAGTATCATGGAAGATAATGGAACTGATTTGTATTTTGAAATATCTATGTGGTGCATTTGATCTATTTCCCAGCTTTTTTTTTTTTTTTTTTTTTTTTTTTGAGGGAGAGGTTTTTCTACATGTAGATTTGTTTGTCAGAAATATGTTTGTTGCTGTGCTGTCCTTCATGTTTGCCTTTTAATAAGATATTTCTTATCTGTCCAGATTAAGGTGGATGGTGCATTTTATTTTATTTTATAACTTATTTTTAAGTTTATTTTATTTTTCTTATGTCCGCAAAAGGACATAAATATTTTACAGGTCAGCCTCTTCCTACAGATTTAAAGTGCTGGGAGTTGTGCTCAACAAATGTGTTTTAACAGTGTTTCAGTCACTACTCCTGGCAGAAACCTCTTTTTCACTTCTTATTCTCTATTTTTGCCATAAAAATAAGATGACAGCATTATGTCTTCCTTCCCCCACTTCGCCAGGGTAGCAATCTAAAGAGTTCTTGCCTAAGAGCACATGCAAGCAACTTAACCTGCATTATGCAATCTGATTCAAAGGCACATCCTACTGCTTTCAGTATCTGTTGATTACAGACTCCTAAACAGGACGTCTTTAAGGCACGTGTTGCCACCATGGTCCAGGTACTGAGTGGGAGAACATGAAAGAACTCTGCTCATAAAATTATCTTGATTAATAAGGGTCTATTCCGAGATGGAGCTGGGGCTGGATCTGTGGGCCCCAAAGAGCTGCCTGGTGCTTCCTGCAGCCTGGTGTTCCTCCTTCCACTGCTGTATAGGTTGTTGTAAGCCAGATGGGAGAGTTTCTGCTTTCACAGAATGATTTGACACAACGTGCATTGATTCTGCTGTTTAGACTCTCTGGAGGTGTGCCACAAACACAGGACCTCACTGTCATCTGCACTTGTCAGGTCCACAAGGTCCATGACCAAGAGCCTCCTGCTTTACATTTAAAATGCTCTCTTACCTAGGACTAAGCCAGGAATTAATGCTCAGGCACCACAGACTTTCTGGAGTTTAAAATGTTTATTGTGTGTACCAAAGCCACGGTAATGAGGCCTCATGAAATCCATAACTGATTTGTTAAACAAGTTGTTGGCTTTTTTTTAAGTACTGATTTTTCCCTAAAGTACAAAGATCAAAAAGCTATATTAACAGCTAATTAGCAGGTAACAAGAAAAAAGTTTTTCCTCTAGTACATTACAGTGACACTGGAGCTGTGTTCAGCCTGATTTAAGCATATGATTTAAGCATACGTTTGAACACTCTGATTATCCAATCTGCATATTTAAAGGCACCAGGTTATCTGAAGAAGGTGGTAAACTGATATGTGTACTGCAACTCTCCCACGTTTCAATAGCTATTTTCAGACTAATTTCAGTGCCTAGAAGTGGTACCACCACAACACTGCTCAAAGTACTTCCCAAAGTAATATACACATTTTTCTTAAAAGTTGCACCAAATTATTTCTGTTGCAGAATCATCTGCTTTTTATTGTTTCTCTATTAAAGATGGTTAGAGCAATTTCTAGGAATTGGTACAAATCAACACAATAGAAGGGAATGTTTGCCCCAAGATATTAATGAAAAAGTTTTTCATTTTAGTGAGACAGCTGCAATATGAAATACCTTACAGGAAATGTAGGTGTGCTATTTACAAGCCAACTCCTTTACTGCAATGCATTGTGTTTGATGTTGTACAATATTATTTTATTGCATCAACAGTGTGTCCTTTTTTTTCAGCAGAAAATTACATGCTACACTACAACTTTTTTCCCCTCCCTTTTCTGATTTGATTCCATTCTGAAATTATACCAGGTTCTGTTTTTATATCACTACAATGCTTCCGAGTGACTGTATATATATATATATAATTTTCCTTTACAACTCATCATGGTTCTACAAGAAACAGAAAGCACTTGTAGTTATATTGCCCTGTTACATGGCCATATGTTTTATGTCATTCCTTTTTTTGAAGTTGCATTATCAAAGCCGCAAAGTACAAATTTACTTCTGCTTCAGCTATGGGAAATAAAGGCTCTGGATTGAAGTAGGTGGGACCGCAACTTAAAATAAAAGGTTTATATGTTCTTAAACTGATAGTTGGATAGAATAAATTAATTGTTTATCACAAATGAACAACCAAAAGGAAACCTGTTGTTTAGGGTATCTTGACTTACTTTTAAAAAACTGCTTCTTGCCCCCTCTTGTGCACCGTGCTGTTTTATTGTCCTTTATACAGGTACCTTATAAGTCTCAGATCAGTGTCTTGATTTCCATGTCTGGTTTTCTTCCAGTGTGATCTTCCTTTTTTCAGAGCTATAATAGCACTGATGGCTATAGTAGAAATAATGACCTAAATTTATTTCCTGGTTCTTTTGTTGTGTGCTATTTTTGGGGGTTTTATCTCCTATATTAACTGAAGGATAGAAGCTAACTTAGATTTTAAAGTAACGATTTGCAACACCAGATTTTAAGAGAAGTAATCTTACTTGAAATACTCTACTTGAATATTTATTGTCTTGGGAATGTGTAGGTGCTTTTGTAAGTTAATATATGCATTGCCTTTTTAGACTATCATTATTTGGAACAAAAATGTGTTCGTACTACTGTGGCAAGATTTCTGGATAGAAATATTACTCCGAAAAATAAACTGAAAACTCCTTAAATCAAACCAAAGACTGTTTATGCTGCTGGGCATCAGGTATTTACAAGCAAGCTGACAAGTTGCTTATTATAAAAAGGATAATTACTCACAGTGGATTAAATCTTCTCATATTCTGAGAGTGATGATATCATGAAAATTATTTTAATAACATTTCAATGCATGTACAAATTTCAGATGACTAACAACGATTGCATTTCAGTGGATAGGAAGTTGAAGTGGATTAGATCTCTATGATTCATTGAACACGAGAACTATCCACTATCCCATTGTGAAACTGCTATTTTTGTTGGGATGCTACTTCAGAATGTAATTCCTGTGATCAGAATCTTGTTTTTGATTTTTACTTTAACTGCATCCTATTACCCAGTACCAGTGGACTGATTCTGATAAAGGCTAACTGAAACAAGCAGGAGTTTTACGTGGAGAATTGCTGATGATAAAGCTTTGAACATATTTATGTGATACATGAGGAAAAACCTCTCAAACTTTAGACCTCAGCCTGATGGGAGTTTTTATGGTTCCATCACTATTTAAAACCCTGGCACTGAGTACATTGCTGGTGAATCTGAGCTGCCATTCTGGCTGTCTCATATCTTAGCCTGCTATATGGGGCTGATTTCTGCATACACGTTACCACATCTTGGCCTAGATGGGCAGCTTAACTTAGCCCCAACCTTTCTGCTGCTGCCAACAAACTATATTTTTCCCCACACTTCTGGTCAACATGCAGCTGAGTGCTGAGCCTTCTTTGCAGCACTTCTGAGACACAAAACCTGCATACACACAGCACAATATAATCTGAATTAGTGTTCAGGTCTCCTGCCCATCAGTAGAAGATGGCAGAGATACAATGGAAGTGAGACTTGATTGGTAGGCACTATGGATTCCACAGTGCTTACTCCTGGCTGAACAGGTATCAAGGTATCAGGTATCACAGCAGTTTACTAGAAGTGTGCAATTTTAAAAGCAAATAAAAGTTTTAATCTGATTAATAGTATCTGTATTCATTACTGTAGAAATCAAAATGGATCCTCAGAAGTGTTGAAAAAGGAGTGAATTTTGAAGAAAAGGAAACCTCTGATATGAGGTAAGAAGAAGAGTGGATTTTTTTTTTTTTTTTTTTTTTTTTTTTACAAAACCTGCTAATTAGAGTCCTTCAGCTGTCCATAAGGATAGTAAGAGAAAACATTCTCTTGGAAACATTTTTCTTCTCATCTGTGATCTCATCAAATTACTGCTTAATGTCTGTACTGTAGGGCATTAGGACCTTGAGCAGATCTTCACTGAACACTGGTCTGTGAAAATAAGGAATCAAAAAAGGGCTGAGGATCCTGAGGTTTAAAACCCAGTGAAATCAGGAATTTGGTAACAGTGGGGTAATGATACCTGTCTTTTATTCTATAGACCTATATCTCAAGTCTGGTGTTCCCAGTGGATTCTCTCATGTGTAATAAGGGTGAGGGAAACCCCATCTGTTTTATCCCCTTTCAAAAGGACACTACTGTCTTTATTTGCACCCCAAACATTTATTTTTCTGAAAAATGTGAGATTACGAATGTGTCTGCCTGAAACTTTCCAATTGGTTCAGAGGCCTGTGGCTGGCAACAAAGGCTGAAAAACACTTGCAGACTACATACTCAGCAACTCACTTCCTTCAGAAAAATGGCCATAAGGAGAGAACTACTAAGATGGGAGATAAAGGCAACTTGAAAGCAAATTATTATGCCTTGTCTTTTGAATGAAGGATTTTCCTTGTGAAAATGCAGAAACCACAATGCGTGTGCACTGTCTGGTGCTTCAGGTGTGAAGCAGTGCTCCAGGCATAAATGCAGCTTTTAGTGTAAATAGTTTACCACATTTCTTGTGTAAGGAGACTGGTGAAAGGATTGCCTATTGCTACCACTCCACTACTACAGGGAAGTGCCAAAGTGCTGTTGCACAGTAACCTCCTGAAACTGCTCACATCTCAACATACAAGATGGGTCACTATTGAATGGCACTGCACTTAAAATGCCAAAGGAACTATACCCATGCTAGAATTCAAACCTTGCTGCAATGTTGTTACCAACAAAAAGATTTTGCTGGGAAAAAAATATATTAACATAGACACATAGTATAATTGTATCCATTCTAGTTGTGCAAATGATCGAAATTCTCTTTAAAGACTAGACATACAATACCAAATATTTAGAGAGGTTTCTGGCTCAAAAATAAATACACATCAGTGCACAATGAATACAAGAGAATCAGTTAGCTGCCATTTATTGTGATTATGCAATTATATGATTTATTTCTTGTGTAAATCATTTGAATGAGCAAATTCAGGTGCATGCATGTAATGAAACTTGGTGTTTAAAAAATTTGGCCTCCCGTCTATGCCCTTCTCCAGGGAATGCAATGGTATCTTTGGAACAGCCAGGCTGTTACTAAACAGTGGGAAAAATTTCTTCTGAAGCTTGTGCTTGCAAAACATTTTTTTCCTTTGTGTGTAGTTTAATTTGCTTACAGGGATGCAAGGACAGAAAAAATGTTTATCATAAAATTAAGAAAAATGAAGGTGCTTCTGTAGCAGACTAATTAGATAGCTATCTAAAATAAATGTTTTGCTTAACGCCTGGTTTCTTCTTTAAATATATAAATACCAGCTAGTGTTTTAAAGCTTCTGTAGCCGTGAATGGCACTGCTGTCCCTCACTGCAAGCTACGTTTTTATTACTTCTTCCCAAGAAATTTATTTTGCTGACATGGGCCCTAATCCAGTGAAGTGTTAAAACATATGCTTAATTTTAAGCATGCGAGTAAAGCCAACAGAACTCTTCCTATGCCTAAATTTAAGCACAAATTCGCACTTGGTTTAGCTGAGGCTATAGTTTCTGGGTTATGTTCTTGAGGATTGTGTGCATTTTGCTGAAAGGGACACTCTCTTGGCAGAAGAACAGACTTTCATGAGTTTTTAAGGTATTTTGTCATTTGTTAAAAGATTTTAGAAGAAGAATGTACCAACAAGTAAATGCTAAACATTTTTTACATTAATGCATTATTTTAAATATGCATATTTAAATATGTACATGCAAATCCTAGCAAACTTCCCACAACTTCCTCTTCCACCTCTGTGTGACATTGTGGTTGCTGAAAGCAGCTGAGATACTAGCTGATGGCTTTTGTGAATGACATCTTATTTTCAGTGTTGGTTTTCCTAGTTGTATTGAGCATTTCAACTAGGCAACAGAATGACCTTTCTTAATTCTAGTGAGCTGATGAGTTGGAAGTTCAGTATTTTGTAACATTTTGCGCTGTGATGCTAAAACATTTTTTGACTATGGGTCCATACAAGTGACCTTTTCCCACAGAAAAGTGAAAGCTTGAGATGTGATGACAGAAACATAGGTCAGCTTGGAACCTGAAAGTCACGGAGGTAGAACTTGGTGATTTTGACACAGTAGCTAGAGGGTAGCCCTTTACATAGTGAAATGTATTCCTGTACTTTTCATTCCTGCTGGCAATCTCAGACAGACCCAGGACAGAGTGGACCTGGAATCTGAGCTGCCTTCTCCTTACAAGGGCTTGCATGGGATCCAGGAGGAAACAAACCATTACAGCGTGTAAATAAGCTTACATGACGGATTCACCTTCATTACACTGGTGAGTTTTCTACAGAAATGGAGATTCTGGTACTGCTCTTCACAAAAATCAACTGTTTCAAAAATATATTAACATTAGAAAGCTCTGAGTTACTACTTTTTTTGGTTTTTTTTTTTTCAATATGGGGTGGCTTAAAGGCCTTGTGTATTTCATTAATACCATGCAAGCTGTCAAGCACTGCAGCTGAAGAGAAGAAAGAATGCAGAGAATCTGCACTAAGCTTTAATTTTACCTAATAGCAGGAACAGAATTTGTTCAGGGAGTTTTATCATTGGGTTAGGAGGTAAGACAACTACAGCAATGGGGCAGAAGGCCAAAAGATGATGGAGAAATCTAATACCATGAACCATTTAGGCTTAGAGAGCATTTTGGATTATTTAAAAAAAATATACTAGTCACCTACTGCCAACCTTCTCCAAATTTAGGGGACTTTAAACACAATATAATTATTACACCTTTTGTGTTAGCATATGTAATAATGCTAAGTATATTGCAGTTTGCCCTCGCTCTCACATTTACCAAGGGTGTAAAGGAAAGGGATTTGGCTGAAGTCAATGAGACAGAAGAGGTTAAAATCAATAGCTGGAAAATGAAAGAGCTGTAATGCGTTCTGCAAGGGTTTTTACGATGAAAACATTCATGGCTGACTTGAATCTGGAACAGGGAGGTCACTTGTTTGGACTTCAGGGTAGGTTTCCTGTCTCAAATCAGCAAGCTATACCTGTCCAGGAAAACACTTAAGCCCATTCTTTGCCTCAGGTTTCAAAATGGTGTAAAGTCTAAGTGAGAATTTGAAGTTATCTTAAATAAAGACGATGGGCTTTAGCAAGAGGCTAAGTGTTTTGCTGAACCAGCACCCTAAGGACATACATTGACTATATACCAGTATTACATAAATCTTAATAAAAGCCAAAATTTATTTTTATCACTACTTTCTACTGAGTTTCCTGCAAAGCAGAGGAAATAGATTTGGGAAGAAACATAACCAGATTTTTTTCTGAACTATCTTGGAGCCTTAAATGGTCTTAGCTTTCTATAATTTCTGTCACTGGGTTATCAAAAATATTTTCATAAAAGAGGCATATGGTAGCATCAAATAATACTACTTGTTTCCCTAGTAATTCTTGACTCACCCATACGTCACGTGAACATCTCTGAACTTTTATTCATACATTTTAAATTTTCTTCAAAGCACTGAAAGATCTGTAAATTGTTGTTGCTATCAAATGTGCAATTTTTCTGACTTAGTCAAAAGTCAGTGGTCTTTCCCCCTTTTCAAACAGTTATTCAAAAAACTTCAGAATTGCTTTTTCTAAGCTAAAATATGTACCTTCAAGTGTAAACTTTCTTCTAGGGTACTCATCATTAATACAAATGAATACTTTTTTTCAGCTATTGAAAAAAAAATAGTGAAGACTCAAAAAACAAGTAATTTCAGTTTGTCAGATTAACACAGAACCTACAATAATGCTCCACTGTAACATATCTCACTACGCTTTTAAAATTGAAATGCCAGGGTAGGCTGTCTCTCTCAATGTATTTCTCTTACTCAAAGGCCTTATCCAAATCTTGTAAGGCTGCTAGAACTCATGAACCACTAAGGCACCTCTTAATCATACCCTTATCTCAAATGTCATGTTTGCTCTCTACTCCTAAATAGACGAGCTGTTAGGAAGTAAAAAAGCTGGTGCTATCTTGAAGAAAGGAAGGGAGCAACCTGGAAAACCAGGGGAATCTCAACAGTGATAGCAAAGCTGCTCGTGTGTTGTGGGTTGAAAAGAAAAACAACAGAGCAGAACAGCTTCTCCTAACTGCACACATGTGCAGTCTAAGCAACCAGAGCTCACTGCAGTCTTTGAATAATTTGACTTGAAACCTGTTTCTTTACCAAAATATTTTCTTCTACTTGAATGACTATACTTGTTTGTTATTTTAGGGTTGTTCATAAATTCTCAGTTCCCAGAGCTGATGTTTCTGATTAAAGAAGAGTGGTTTGAGTTGAGTTTGTTTTTTAAATGAGACTTAGAATTATGCTGATATTTAAAACAGACCAAAAATATAGTAAACTAGAATACTGACACTACAGTTTCCAACACACTCCTCCAAGTAAACATAAATAGCTGAACTACTCCTACTCAGGACACTAAAGGGGATTTTTTTAAAGCTGTTACACAGTATAAGCACTTACAGCGGGGTAGCAGAGACAAGAGCTGAGAACCTTCACTTTAACAAAGCTGTGCTGCATATTGATCATAGCTTTGGCTTTGTGATGAAGCTCTGAGGTTGAATTTACTTCCAAATAAAGCAGTACCCACTTCTCTATACCAAGATGGTCAAATTATTGTACTGTGGCACACAACTGATACGTTTTAGATAGAACAGGAAAAGTACAATGCAAGAATCTTGTGAAATAAGGTGAATGTCTGTATTTCCTTGTCACCAAATTGATCTAAATTCTAAACAATTGTTTTTATAGGAGAGGTTGTGGATGTAACCTCAGACTGAGAGCTTCCGTGGAATGACCTTTGACCAGTGAATGCTACCTCTGTTTTTGTCAACCTGAAGACTGACAGACCTTCTGCCTAGAAGAATGAAATTTCCAAGTGACTATTCAAGGGAAACTGGTGGGTTTAGAACTGCCAATGTCACTTTTTTCCACTGCAGAAAACTAATTTTAAATTCGGTTTCAGAAATAATTATATCAGTTGTTGTGGATTGGTTTTAACTGGACTTGTTCTCTTTTCTAAAAAGCATCCTCAGGAAATTTCAGCATCAAAAATATCAGTACCAAGCTCAGAAAATTAACTGTACTTTGCAGAAATGGTTTTCCTGTACAATACGTTTAGAATAAATTCCCATTCCCATTTATAATTTCATTTTCTAGCAGCGAAGAATATAAACGGTCTGATGAGGTTTTAAAAACATGAACTCTTGCCTTGTATGGCCAAAAAAATGGGTAATATTTAAAATTTGCAGAGAAAGAAGCAATGCTCTGGATCAAGGGGACTGCTGGGCAGGCAGCTGCTGAGCCTCACTGGTGACTGAAGCCCCGATTTGCACTGCAGTCAGGGTTACACCCAGATTTTAACATATGCTACCTCCTCCTAGTTCTGTTCTTGTTACAGATACATAGGGAAAGAGTTCTTTTCTGAATCTCAGTACTTAGGGACTATTTTCCTAAATACACTGTTCTTTGATTGTGAAAGGTGTGAAAAATTATTGAAAAGTAGCCACTGTAGAGGAGAGAACAGCAATTTTAGTAATGGGCTCAGACATAGATGCAACGTGGAGAGTCTCAGGGAGAGAGAGAAAGGACTGTGCAGCTCACTTAACGTGGTTGCAGTGCTTAAGCATTGCAGTAAATACTGCTGATGGAGCAGTGAGAGATGGTCTTTCACTTTCCTGTGGCAAATCCCTGTTTTAGCAACTGTAGGCAAAAGGGTCAAATATTTAACTTGGGCTTTAACTTAGCAAAATAAACTCTGTTTCTAGTGCACAAAAAAGTAGTTATGTGACTACACCGTACTATCTGAAAGGTCAGGTATGGCTTGGCCAAGTTTGGAACAGTTGTGCAGGAAGAGTTGAACAGCAGTTCAGTACTTGAGCAAATGACTGGGCAGATCATGAGCACGGGTTGCAAGAGGAAAAGGTTTGATTAATGTACCTGAACATTACACTGGAACACCCCTGGTACAGCTCTCTGTGATCTGATCTTTCCATTGCATCTTCTTTCTAGATGCTCTGTTGCCCATTTTTGTAAGGGACTCTATTCCTTTCTGGGTAGGTTTGAGGAAATTCGGGTTTGCTTACAATGAAAAAAATTTCAGCAGATTCTCAGCCATGTACAACCCGGATTCTGTACAGGCTGAGTAATAAACTTTGGACACGTGTTTCATGCACCATGCTGCTGCTGATGTACCAAAGACCAGCAGACTTCTCTGTTATAGCCTATGGAGACATCTGATTCCTACTAGAATATGTATACATACCTGTATTTCCACATTGCATGAGGGGGAAAAGCCTGTCTTCCTTTTTATTTTTCTTTTTTTTAAATTTCTTCCAAACATTGCATCTCAGTACTAGACTTGCTGGTGTTGTGTTCCTTCTCTCCCTGCCTGCTCCTAGCAAACTTAGTCTGTGCAGTTGATTACCCTGGGATTCTCTCTGACAATTTTAACTAAATGAAGCTGAAAGGTTGTTTGTTTGGGTTTTGTTTTTTTCCACTTTTGAGTACTTCCATTTGGAAAGCATATAAAGCTGAAAGGTTGTTTGTTTGGCTGTTTTTTTTTTCCACTTGTGAGTACTTCCATATTTTTACATATTTTCAATAATTTCTGAAAATATCCATTGTTGTAATGGCAAAGTCAGCTTTAATTTTTGTAACAGAACACTTCATGCAAAATGTCACAAATAATTTAATTCCTGCCTAGCCAATATTAGGTTTTTATTAATTTTACTTTTTTCTTGCATTTTATTTCACAGTTGTCAGTTGGTCAGGATGACGGCTGATGTCTTGTGAAGCAATAATGGATCCCTCTCATCACACCACCACAATGGCCACTGCAGCTTTCAAAGTCTGAGACAATGATGGACTCGCAGCTTTTTAGCTCCTTCCCTAGGCTGGACCGTGCTGGAAAGCACAGGTGCCTCTGGGAGTTGAGGTGGAAGGAAAAAAAAAAATCTCTCTACTGTTTTCTGCCCAGCACCAGTGCTGCATGGGGAAATATGAAAGCTCTACAAAATCCTTTTCTCCAGCAAGCTCCATTCTATGTTGCAGGATTTCAGTCAGTTTTACTTCTACTAGAGGGGATAAAGATTACTTTTTAACAATTTTGGTTTCTGACTGTGTTCTGCAGAGTGGGGTTACCCAAGAACAGATGCATAGGCTGTCCACTGTAAAACAGCACAGGAAGCACCTGCTCACTGCAGGGAGGAAGGAGGATCCAAGAAATGCAAGAAGAAAGGAAATACAGGAGAGTGAGAAAAAGCAGTGTATCACACTCCCAAACCCCAACTGATTTACTGGGTGATTTTACAAACTCATCTGTAAGTTGTCTTTTCATTTAAGATGAAACTTCCTGACTTGCGGAAACATAAAGACCTACTTGCACATCCCACTAGAATAAAGTGTGACTATCCTGTAGTTTGATCCCTATTTTCAAGTCAGCACTCCTGGGTCCTCCTGCCCCCAGGGCTGGCAAGGCTCCTCTCTTACGGATCATGGCCCCGCTGGCCCTGCAGCCTGGGTTGGGAATTTCTTCTGCGGGTAGGAGTGGCTGCCCAGCTGAGTGGGAAAGAGGGTTTCAGCAGCCAGCATACAGGTCCCTGCTCACCTGATGGCATGTTGGAAAAGAGAATTAGGCCGAGCCGCATCTGAGATGGATGATGGAAATCACGTACTCCCAATAAAGCGTGAAGAAATTTATAGAAACAGTATTTCTGGCGGAAACTGCCTGCCAATCCCCTCTCAGAACAACTGTTTCCGATAGAGGGGTGTGTTGGTTTTGGTTTTGGTTTTTTTTTTCATTAATCCTGCTCCTCCTAGTTTCTGTTTCCCCAGCAGATGCTCCCGGGCCTGGCGGCTTCCCTTCCTCCCTCAGCTCTCTTAAACCCTGACTCGTTTCCCGCCGGCTTCCCCGTTCCCAGCCGGGCTGCCCACCTACCCACACCGCCTGACACCGCCTCCATCCCCTGCCGCCGGTGGAGCGGTGCTCACAGCCGGCGGGGCACGGAGGGGCGAGAAGCTCCGGGCGGTGGAGGGGAGGGGGCAGACGGGCGGGGGGGGCTTCCCAGGCTGCGGCCATTACCATACACGCTCCGTGCGGCGAGAAGGGGCGGGGGCGGGAGCGGGAGCGGGAGGGAGGATGGGGGGGCGGATGCGGGACACGCGTCCCCGCGCAGCGGCGAGTCCACTGGCGCTCCCGGCCCGAACCGAACCCCAACCGCCCTCCGCCCCGCCCGGCCCCACCCCAGGGGCGGGGTCACCATGGATACCGCCCCCTCCACTCCCCGCCCCTCCCTTCCCAGCCCCTTCCTCTCCCCTGGCGCCCATTGGCGCGCGCCGCATCCCGTTAGCACTCGGGGCCCCGGTCTCGCGATGCTGGGCCGCCGCCGCCGCCGCCATATTGTGACACTATTTTGATTCGGAGCGCAGCGAGCGGGGGGAGGGGGGGGCCGGGGCCGGGCCGGGAGCGACGCGCAGCCGGAGCGGTTCCAGCTGAGGACGGGAGCGGCGCCGCAGGCACCCACCCAACCACCTACCTACCCACCTACCTACCTACTTACCTAGCCACCTACCCAGCTCCGGCCTCCGCCGCTTCTCCCGCCCGCGGCGGCAGCACGGACCCCCCCCCTTCCCTTCCTCCTCCTCATCCTCCTCCTCCTCCTCTTCCCCCCCCGGAGCGGAACGGCGGCGGCGGCGGGAGGCTGCGGAGCGGGCTGGGTCGGCGGGGTCCCCCCTGCCGGGCGGAGGCGGCGGCGGCGCTGGTGGTGGCGGTGGTAGTGGTGGCGGCTGCTGCCGTGGTGGGGGAGGCTGAGGAGGAGCCGGAGGAGGAGGAGGAGGAGGAGGAGAAGGAGAAGCAGCAGCAGCAGCGGCAGCAGGGTAAGGCTGACCCCGTCGAGGCGGGCCTGGTGGCACCTCCCCGGGCTGGTTTCCTGGCGGGGCTGGTCCCATCCCCGGGGGGCTGCAGGGAGAAGCGCTGGGGGCTGGCCCGACCGGTAGGCCTGAGAGGGGCAGGGGCCCGCAGCGCTTCCGCAGCCCCTCTCCTCGCCCGGGACTCTGCCAGGACTCGGGCAGGGGGAGGCCTGTGCGCCGGGGGAGAGCAGCCCCCGGCACCCCCCGTTCATCTCGGCGAGGTGGGAGTGGGAGTCAGGTCTCCCCGGTGGGGTGGAGAAGGGAGGGCAGGGACGGGACGGGAAGCCGCCGCGCAGCGGGGCGTCTGAAGAGAGAGATGGAAACTTTATTTTCCTTTGCGAGCCGCCGAAACTTTCCCCGCTCGGGGAGGGATCCGGCGGGCCCGCGTCTGGGGGGCGCGGGGCAGCGTGCGTGGCGGCGGCCCCGGCTCCGGCCTGCCCCGCGGCGGGGGGCTGCGCGGCCGGGGAGGGGCGGGAGCAGCCTGCCAGCGGGCTCGCCTTGCTGGCGGAGGGAGAGGGAGAGGGGGAGGGAAGGGGAGGGGAGGCGGGGGGCTGGCCGGGCGCCCAGCAGGTGACAGGTGTGAGTGCGCCGGGAGAGACTCCGCCATTTGAAGATGAGTAACAGAATGTCAGAGGTGCGATTTTGTGGTGCCTAGTGTCTTTGTGGGGGCTGTCTGGGCTCTATTCCATATATAGTCTATTTGGGACGTTAGTTTCCATTATTCAAGTCGGTTTAATTGTCGAGTAGAAATTCTTGAAATGGTTCTGATAAGAGGGATTTTGAAGAGAGGAGATGCGTACGGTTTCTTTTTCTCTTCTCTTTTTCTGTGTTGTCCCTCCAAGAGACCTGCCAACTCTATGCGGAGATGTGTAGTACTTGGTCTCATTCATTGAAAGGCTTGTGTTAAGTCTGAATGCTTAGTCCTGTTAGATGTTAGGAAGGCCTTCAGGGCAGGGACCTTGTGCTGTTAGTGCTTTACCTAGTAGTTTAGCAGAGCCTGGTTTGTGCTGAAGACTTGTGGGTGTTATTAGTGAGAGTAAGTATGTACTTACAGGAATTCAGCATAACTTCTTAATAAGGATTGTGTTTCAGATGTGGCTTTTGATATAAACTGATACTTGATATAAACAGTTATTTTATACAAACTGAAGAAAGCCGCTTTTGAAGTTTAACTGTAGAATGCTGAAAATGGTGTTGCATATAGTTTTCAGTACTCTGACTTCGGTAGATGTTCAAAAGATGTTAAATACAGAGTAATTTTCTTGGACCGTTCGTCTTAACTAATGATTTTCCAGATAACCAGGAATTTGTATTTTACATATAAAATTCAGTTATGTGGGGTTTTTATCTGTATTTTTGCAGTTGGATTTTGTCAAATATCAGAATTTTCTGAAATGTGCTTTTAGCAAAAGGGAAGTTCCACTGACAAATCAGGAGACCAGTTTCATCAGCTTCAGTAAGTTCTGACCTTCAACTTAAATGCACGTTTCAGTCACTTGTAGCTGTTACTTATATATTAAACTTTTGGATCTACATCTGCAGGTAGCACTTTGGCTTGCGCTGAAGCAGAATGGATGCTGAGCTTAGCTGATTTCTTTTGACAACTGAGAAAACCAGGGTGGTTCCTCTGATGTTGCTTCACAGTAAAGGGGAAGAGGAGTGGAAGGTTTTTGGGGAGCATATATTCAATTTCAGTCATCCCGATTTAATTTCTGAGATATGTTTGAAGTGTCATCCCATCATTACATGGGGGGGCAGTGCCATCTTGCTATGCAATGATGTCCTTGCTTACACCAGCTTTCAAAGACTTCATGTGGCCAGCAGGAGTACAGAACTGATTGTCCCCTTGTACTCAGCAGTGACACCACACCTTGATTACTGTGTTCAGTTTTGGCCCACTCACTACAAGAAGGAGACTGAGGTCCTGAAGCACATGCAGAGAAGGGCAGAGAGGCTGGTGGGGTAACTCAGTTTTGGCCCACTCACTACAAGAAGGAGACTGAGGTGCTGAAGCACATGCAGAGAAGGGCAGAGAGGCTGGTGGAGTAACTAGAGGACAAATTTTATGAGAAGTGGTTGTTTAGATTGGGGAAAAGGAGGCTGAGGGAAGATGTCATCAATATCTACAGATACCTGAAAAGAGTGTAGAAAGGTGCAGGTTGGTCTGTGCTCCCTAGTCACAAGTAATAGAACAAGAGGTAATGGCCTCGAGTTGTGTCAGAGGAGGTTTAGATTGGATATTAGGGAAAATTCTTTTACCAAATGGACTGTCCAGCACTGGAATGGGCTGCCCTGAGAAGTGGTAGAATCACCATCCATGTACGTATTTAAAAGACCTCCAGATGTGGTGCTTGCAGACATGGTTCAGTGGTAGACTTGGAAGTGTGACAAAATGATCTTAAAGGCCTTTTCCAATCAAAATGATTCTATGACTATAACTGTGAGATGTAAACTGTTTTCCTTCTCAACATGAGAAGAAGCCAAAGGGTTCTTCCCTCTTCCTTTAAATTTGCTGCTATAAAAATAGAATTATTTGAAAATGGGCATTCTTCTCATGACAGTGTCCTGGTAGAATCTTTGCTTTTCCAGTAGTGGCAGAATGGAAAAAGATAGTGGATTTTGTCACCATGGCATTGGTTTTAAGACTTGAGGTCCTGTGTTGTTCTGTAGTGGTTTTTGGCTTTCTAGATAACTGGTATGCTTTTCAAGCCTTATAGAATTAAACATGTTATCTGTCAAAGAGATCATTCTCAGCAAACTTTTTTAATTGCTAGGGAGATTAAAGAGCTTTTGGTAAACTATTTCTTTGTCAGAGTGTACTTTGAAACATAAAACTAGATTGCTCTTCATCCTGTTGTAACCGTTGCCTCCCTACCATGTTCTCCATGGTTGCAAGCACTGGAAGAAATAAATTGGACAGATATGTCCTTAAGTTTATGAAATTACTGTAAATTTAGGACAGAGGGATCAGGCTGATATTTTCTGAACCACTGCAAGTGGAATGCTGAATGATGTTGCTGTTGGTGCTTTTACAGGAAATAGAACAAAAATTCCAGTGATTCAGAACTGGATTTTTTAAAGCTATAGTCAAAACTCAAATATTTAAATGATTGAAATGAAAGTTCGCTTTTTTCCCCACTAATGTATACAGTGATAAAAGTTGGGGTTTGTTTTTGTTAATTGGTTTTTTTTTAATCTTCATCTGCATAGTAGGTAATCTCAACTGGAAAAGTATACATCTTCTATTTCAAACATGAGAAATACTGGTGAATGTTTTAAATCATTCTGAACTCTGCTTAGCAAACTGATCTTGATTGGGTTCTACGTATTTAAATGCAACTATGAGAGCAAGAAAGTCAAATTCACAATTGGATAACATTTTTTATACATTTTAATTGTAGTCAAAGTATCAGTGTAATAGTTGTTTCAGTTTCACCCTCTCTTGAGCACTGTTAATACTTTCCCAACAAAAGTTTTTGTAGACCTTTTATCATAACAGGAGTAAAATTAGGAACTTATTTTTATTGAACTGATCAGCAAGCTCAGCTCTCAGGCAAGAAGGCATTCCAAAAGGGATGATACATGTGTTTACCGAGTTCTTTGTAGTGTTGCCTTTGGGTTTTGGTGTTTCTTAATTGGTAGCAATTGGATTCTAGTGAAACAAAGTGATACAGCTTGATTTAAGTAAAGCTGAAAGATCTGTTCAATTTGTATATGGTATCCCGATATTCTGGGAACATCTATGTCTGTTGTTGAATCAATGGCATCGCTCAGGATGGTTTTTTGCCATATGTGCAGTTAAGGTGTAGTTAAATAGTTAATATTCTTAGAATGAGTTGATTTTTTTTTTTAATGGCAAGAAGTTATGCTTAACTTGTGGTAATGTGCTAAATAAACTGTTAAATTTAGTATCTGGCCATGTAATTTTACAGAAGAAAGATTCTTTTGTTTAAAATATTCATTATATTACAAAAATGCTATGTATCATCAATTTTTGTGAGAATATGGAACGTGTATAACTTTCTATTCTGGGCACAGAGAAAGATCAAATTTCACTGTCTTTAATGATGACTTTTAAAAAACTTATTCAGATACTGGTTGTACTATGAGCAGAATTTACTTTTTCCATTATTTAAAAATCTGTGTTTTGAAATGGATTTAAAATCTGTGCTCCCTTTAGTGATTAGAAAAGCATTAATTTACAGAGTACAAATTTTACATCCATTCTGAAACTTTTTTTTAGAACAGACAGTTAACAGTGGTAGAATCAAACCATATATTTCTGCAGGTTGCGTATACATGTTTTATAAAAATAAAAACCAGTCAAAACTGTGCACTTACTAGTCATGGTATTATTAGGCTTTCTAGAATTTACCAGAAATAGGACAAAGCCACAATATATGCTCACTGCATTGAGGATTTTCTTAGGTTAGCTAAACATCCAAATACTAAGTGTCTAAAGCTTCTTCCAGCTTAATTCAAAACTGGTGCTGTGTGCGTGCTGGCTGGTTGGTCTGCTGGGGCTGCCAGTGGAGAAGGCAGAGTTCCACCTGCTTTTCCCTGCATTGAAGGCATGAATTTGAATTTCTTTTTTTCTACAAACTGTCAGTTTTCTCAAAATGTGTGGAATCCGTTTTATCTCCTTTCCAAGACTTCAGCATCTTCTTTAAAATGTGCTTGAAAATGGTTGGAGGATGCAAATGCTTAGTAAAAGCTCCAATGGAACATGTAAATGCTGTTTTAAGACACCTTAGTTAATCAGACATACTAGAAAAGAATTTTTTTCCAATTTGGGAGTTCAGAAATTACTGTTCTCACACAAAGTGTTGAGATGCATCTATTGTCTGTGTCTTTTAAAAAAAAATGCAGAGTTGCTGTTTCTTACAGGTTTTTTTAGTGTATAAGCAATCTTGAATTTGCCTTTCTAAAGAGACAAATCTTAAGCAATTATGTTTTCTTTAACCCTGTATCACAACACATTTTGAGCTCCTGAGCTAATTTCAGCAGAGAGATTAGCCAAGGGGCAAAGACTTTGTTTTAATGATTTAGTAATATTTAACAAGCTTTGTTAATATTGATAGCTTTATTGAGCAAGATCATCTCTTTAGGAGGAAGTTCTGTATGAATTTATCTATTACCTATGTTGAGTAAAAGTGTCTGGAGTAAGTACTCTCTTCTTCAGTTAGTAGTTAGAGGACGTGAGAGGTTAAGTATATTGAGGCTAGTGCTTGGAGGAGAGAGGTAAGATAATAAGCATCTGGGATAGAGGTGGTATGTGGCTGCTTGGAACACAGAGGCATGGCTGAGACAGAATGCAAACCCCTGGGAAACTGGGTTTAGCTGGTTCTGCTATTACTTATGGGACAGTGCCATTAAGAGGAAGATTAGCAGCAGCTGCCAGTTTTGGTTCACTGAACAAAAATAATATTTCAATAGGTTTTTAGGATGATGGAACACTTCAAAAAAGAAGAAGAAAAAAAAAAGGGTAAGGGGCACGATATGTACGGTAGCTGAGCAGGCTGCTGAGACTGTGTAACAACAGTGGCACACTTCTGACTACAGTGATAGAAACCCTTAGGGTGAGATGTCTGTTAGATGTTTGGTTATTTTGTTGCTTCTTTGCGTACAGAACCTTTTCTGTATAGGTTTGGTTTGGCGCAATTGCCCTAATGCCTAAACTGACACAGTGCATGTAGCAGCATGGGATAAGAATGTGTACAAGCGAGGGAGGAGTTACTTAAGGTGCATTAAGAATTGTGTTGTTCATAAAATACATTATGGAAAGCATTATTTTATTGTTACATCATATGTAGTTAGTTTCTTTAGATAACGTGACTCAAATATTTCTTTCATGCTAATAATATAATTCAGTCATGCCTCTATGGGCTGTCACATGCAATGGTATTTTTAATGTACTCCCAGGTCTAATATATTTATTGATGAAAATAAGCCATGGTGCTATCAAGTATTTTTAATAAGACTGAAATTATTTGCTTTTGATTACAGACTAGAGATTTTATGGAGTTCATTGGGTCTTAAAACAAGTATTCATCTGGTGTATCTTTTTTTATTATTATTATTATGCTAGTAGAAATGGTCAGGAGTCACTCTCAGACATTAAATACTTTATAACAGCAAACTTTTTTTTTTTTTTGCAGCATATCTTTTCTGCTCAAGGAATTGCTTTGCTTTTATCAGGTCTTAGGTGACTTGTGGAAAGATCAGACATAAATATGTTTAGCGAGTAGTTCTTAGAGTGTCAAAGCTAGACTTTAGGATGCATTGTTTGTGTGTAAAAAATAATTAAAAAAAAAAGCCAAAACCTCATTTGCTGATCATTCTGTTTTATCAGTGTGTTCTTTGGATGACTTACTTTTCAGCAGGGTAAACTAACTGGAAAAGAAAAAAGTAATTTTCAGAATCTTAACACTCCATGAGACATTAGTACTTGTTACTGATGTGGTGCCTCAGAAGCTGTGACTAATATGTGCATCCATATAAATCATCTGTTTCCTTGAGGCTGTTTGGAACAGGGGGAAGAGGATCAGTTTCTGAACACCGGAAATGCAGAAAAGTATTTTCCCATATAAGTCCTAAGCCTGATTTCCCCAGGTAGAAAAAAAAAAATTAATTGTTTCACTTACATGAGGAGGCAGGGGAGGGACAAGGGGAACAATACACTTCAAAAAAGTGAAGTTGTACAGTGTAGCATGCAATGCTATCCTTTGTCAGTTCATGTTGCTTTTAAACCCTTAAGAAAAGTCTTCACCTCCTAATTCCTCCCACTTGGAATTTATCTCCTCCAACCACGTTTTTACTGGCATCCTATCATATTTACAGGTGAGCTAGAAAAGAGGAGGTATACTCATTGATATCCTTCCTTTCCTCTCCCACTCTCACTTTTCCCTTGCCTAGGCAATATATGGTCTGTACTTTACAGCTGAAACTTTAGTCCCTTCTTGCTTTATTTGTCTGGCATTCTTTTGTGTTCTAATCTTTCTTCTTGGAAACTTTGCTTCCTTCTTAATGATCAGATCACCACTTGTAATTTCTTTCTCACGCTGTTTGCTCTTCAGTGTATCAGGTGCTAAGTTTGCCCCTGCTCCATTTAGCCTTTCTTGAGAGAATGAGAGAAAAAGTGTCATGAGTTGTGTACTTGGATTTTGTTCAGTTCATTCGACTGGTTCAGACTGCTGCTTTCCATTTATTGGACAAACATTTGTTTTTTGAAAGGGAATGGGAGGCTAACAGTCTTGCAGAGCCTTCTAACCTAACAGGTTTAAGCCTGGGAAAAGGGAACTTCCAGAGGCCCAGCAAAAGTATGCTTAAAAGCACTTTAAGTTAATAAGTACAAAGCAGTATATTTTATGTTGGCTTATGAAGCTGCTTCAGTTAAAAATTTTGGTGTCTTGTTCCCATTTTTAAAAATACTGATCTTGTCTTTGTGTGTGTCTGGGTCAAACTGTATTTTATAAACTGCCTTGCTGGAATAATTGCCAATGCTAGATTATTGTATTTTATTTATGTTTTGGTATTGGCTAGAGGGTTTGACTTGGATTAGGCCCCTTTGTGTAGGGCACTGTATAAATATTTATTAAGTAAGTCAGTTCTAGAGGAGTTCATAGTCCCATGAATAATAAAGTTTGTTTACCAAGATGCCTATAATGAATTAGACAAAGACATCTAGCAAAGTATTTGGGTTATCCTTTTCTTTATGCTTGTTAGTACTTCCATCATTTTAAACTGTGCCAATCTCAAAAAAAAAAATATAATTAAAGCTCTCTTTAATCACTGTATTTCATTTAGCTGTTTTGACATGTGGCTTTAAAGATTTATCCGAATATTTCATGTAAGAACTGTGAAATTACTTAAGTTAGCCACTCACCAGTTTGCATTCATTGGTGCTTGCTTAGGCTAAAGGTAGATGTGTCAGGGCTGGGAATTCTTTTGAAGCTTGTGACATTGGATCATATCTGTGATGCTTACATTCAGAATTTCAATCAGAATGAGAACATTCTTTTGTAAAACAAGTTGAATACAAGGAGAAATTTGGCAAATTTTTAGGTGTGTGTTTCCAAGATAGGACTTAGCATGAATGTATGTGTAAAAGGGGTTGCTAAAGAATTCGTTTCTGCTCTTCTACAAGAAGCCCATTTTGATCTTTCTTTCACAGGCCTAAAGTGCAATGCTTCTGGGATTCTTCTTCCACAGTATCTGGTGAAGGGAAATAAAATGTAAGCAGCAGGAGACAACTGTCAAAGTGTGGAAATTTCTGTTCTCTCCAGCCTCTTGTTTCTAGCAGGTGATACGTTAAGCAGTAAGGTTCACATAAAGTACCCATCATTTTTTCCCTCCTGCATGGGGTTGAAAACCCCTGTGGTTTCCAGACTGAAAGGAAAAAATCACTTCTCCTAGTAGTGCTTTCATACGCAATCTGCAGAGGAAAAAATATCAGTATGTTAATCTCTTATCTTCAGTGTTCTAGTAGTGTAGGTCTTGTCAAAGCTGTGAATGGTACCAATGTGACTGGATCATTTTGGATGCAGGAAGGAGTCATCCTTCTGTAATGTAACCCTGTGCATGGAGAGGTTGCTAGCGTAGCTGCAGTTATACATGCAAAATGGTTTCTAGAAAAGCTTCAACCTTGACTTGGTTGAGTAGTTTGGTTTATTAGTACAAAATAGGCCTTTGCTGCCATGAAAGGAATGCTTTAATTCTTGTCAGTATTTCTACGTAAATGAAAAACTTTTGGAGTAATATAAGAAAATGGTTTTGAGGTAGCAGATTTAAAGAAAAAATATGGAAGAATGGAAGCATCTGTGAATATTGGGAGCCAGTCTGATAGTGCGCTCTGACTGAACAGGGAAGATTTTTTTCACTGGCACAGGCAGCTGGTATCTGATACTTGTCCCATCTGTCCTGTGAGATAGGTTAGTCAATATACTGGGGGTTAGAAAACTCAGCAGAAAAAGTTGCTTGCTTTTAACTGTCTTAAGTGATCTCTTGGAGTGAGACTAACCCCTTGATACTGAGGAGATGTTATATCAGTTCAGTAGTTTCCTATAACCTCACATTGAGGGGGATGTTTTGTACTTCAGCAGTGACAGTGTATGGATTTGCCATCCTTTCCCCTTAGTTCACTGATGTGGTTTGTAGTATAATCCCATAAATGGGTTTTTCTGCAGAACTGAGGTTTTAGAAGAAGTGGAAGAGAGAAGAGTTTATTTAAGCAGGTATCATTGCTGAAGGAAGCCTCTCATGAAACTGTAGACCAAAGAGTAGTGCTATGATAGACTAGTAGGAGTACAAGTTCAAGAATTCATCTCTGCCCACTGTGGCATTGCAGCTGTTTACAGGGTCGCTGAAGTGAAGCAAATTAAAAGCCATCCCTTTAAAAAGTAGGACAGGAACTAGTTGAACAGACTGCACCACAGAACTCACATATGTGGATTCTGCCACTGTGTGAAACCTTCACCAATGGAATATCTGGGTGAAAGATGGTAACAGTGATCTTTCTCCTGTTCCCTGGAGCTAATCAAGGAGTCTAAAAAGCTTTCATCTGGCATGTTTTAATTAGTGAGCTTTAAGTGATGGTGCCTGTAACAATCCTGGCAGTTTTCTCTTTGTCAATAGGAGTGGCTAGTTTTTTTCTAAAGGTGTTTAATCTTTAAATGTTATAGTCCAGTTTTACAGTGGCATAGGAAATTCAGGCCCTATTTAAACTGGTGGAAGTGCAGCTATTAGAGATAAGCGTAACTGCAGTGAGGTATGTAAGGTATGGTAAGAGAGAAAGATGGAATAATTTTGCAGAGAAGTATAGCACTTGTTGATGCTTGAGGAAAGATGTGATTAAAATAGGGCAGCGAAACAGAAGTTTTGTAATGATGTTGCTTTACCTATATACTACAGTGGAATATTATTTGGCTTGGCCTAGAGTTGGAACCTTTTGTAAACTTTTTTTGTTATGAGAGAAAAGTGTTCGAAAAAGTGGTGAATCTGTTCAGCCATGTTAATGAATATAAAGCTTCATTGAAAGATGAGTAAATTAAAATTATAGTGTAGGTGTTTTCTTTCTCTAAATTGCAGACTCTTTATGGACTTTGGAGCATCACAGTCGTTGCCTATCTGGCCTGCATGTTCAGATTCTAGGCTGGCAAATGCTAACAACTTTTTCAAGGTAAAGCCTAAGGTAAATGCCCATCTGTGTAAAAAATGTACAAACCACAGATGTTTAAGTCTTATCTAGGCGCTCTGCTTGGTGCTTGTCAGACCACACCTGGAGTATTGTGTTCAGATTTGGTCCCTGCTCTACAAAAAGGATGTGGATGGGCTTGAGAGGATCCAGAGAAGAGTCAGGAGGATGATCAGAAGATGATCAGAACACTACAGCACTTGTCATATGTGGAGAGGCTGAGAAAACTGGGTTTGTTCAATCTTGAGAAGAGAAGCCTTAGGGGAAACCTTACTACTGTCTTCAGTGCTTAAAGGGGGGCTACAAAGAAGATGGAGACTCCCTATTTACAAGGAGTCACATGGACAAGATGGAGCAATGGGCACAAGTTGCTCCTGAAGGCATTCTGATTGCACACAAGAGGAAAATTTTTCATTATGAGGACAGTCAGACATTGGAATGGTTTCTCAGGGGAAGTGGTGGATTCTCCCATTTTGGAAAGCTTTAAGTCTCAGCTCAACAGAGTGCTGAGACTTCTCATATAAACAGTAATATTAGAAGGGTTGGACCAGGTGATCCTTGAGATCCCTTCACACCTGACATTCTGTGATTCACTGAGGTTTCACATTACTTCTTTCTTGTTTCTTGATTATGTTTATTGGTGTTGCTGATTTTTTTTTTTCTTGCAGATTTTTAGTTTCAAGTAAATTCCCTTATACAGAGACACTCTTGAAGTCAAAGTAGCACCTAAAGGTGTTAGCAGAGTCGATGAAGCTACAGGCTTCCCTCCTGTTTAAACTGGCCAAAGGAACAGGCCAAACTGTAGCTTGTTTTCTTCAGTGTAGAGCCAGTGGCAACTTTTCCTGTATGTATTTTACACTTCCCATCAATGAGTGGGTAGATTCTTGCCAGAGCAAATGAGATCGTGCAGCCTGGCTCAACACAATGTATTTCATACTGAAAAAAATACTTCAGCTAGAAAAATATCTAGAGCTATACTAGCATGGGATCTTGTTGATCAAAAAACAGTTTTGATCTAGTTGGAAGTTTTTAGGATTCTTGGAGCAAAACAGTATTTCAGCTTTGTCCGTGTGACTTCAAGCTGCTGCCTGTTTGTGATAAGGGCAAGTCATCACCTTAGACTGTCACATTAATGGATGTTGCAGAATGCTTACAATGACTCCTCAGACTGTCAGAATTCACTGATTTCAAAAGCTGTTTCTGATTTCACACTTTACTGTTGCCATACAGCTTCATTGCCTTTTGTAACTTTATTTTCTCATGTACGTGTATGGACTGGGAATTTAGAATTAATTTAGGAGAAGTCTAGTAATGCCTAGTGTTTGCCTCCTGATCTTAAACATTTATTGTCACTGCTTTTTCAATCTTGCTGAACCTATACTGAGAATGAAACCAAGTAATTAGCAAGAATAATACTAACTTTGCTATTCATTTATGGGGGGAAAGTGTGTTTTATCACAAAATTAAGGTACAAACATTTTCTCATACCTTTGTTGCTGCCAGTTCCAGTGAAATGTCCACATCAACATTTTTAAATTATGCCTGCCTGTAATCTGTGGCTTAAGTGTTGCAGAACAAGCATTAGAAAGTTGGAATGGGTGAAAAATTGAGTCCTTCTGAAATAGGAAGCTAAGTATAAGAATTTCAAATGCATTTGCCCCTTTGTCTGCATGATAATGTTCATATTATCTTTCAAAAGTTGGTCTACTTCTATTAACAGGCCTCTTATCTGTGTGCAAATGCAAGAAATGTATTAGTATGTCTGAGTTGTGAAGAGTTATCCAGCCTAGCAGAGTTACTTTTCCTCCATGGAGTTGTTTAATATTTGTTTTTATAAAATAGGATCTCAGCTCTGTCCTTAGTTTCCTGAAAATAAATGTTATCAGGCTAAATCTGTGCCTGGAAGATGAAAACTAAGGTTTAACAATTCTTCCTACTTGTATGTGTGTTTTTATATTTTCAGGATTTAATTCCAATAGTAAATACACAACTATTGTCTTAGTTTAAAGCCTACAAGGTGATACAATATCCAGAAGATCCAGAGGAAGGTCAAAATCTCACTGGGAATAATAAGTATCTAATAAAGGTAGTAGGAAATTATTTCATTTTTAGAATGACTGGCAAGTTAATAGAATTTGACATTTCAGTAATTAAACATTAAATTATTTTTTACTTTTGAAATGCATTAATATGCCAAATATTGGTGGTTTTAGAATTTAAAAGTTTTGCTAGTTCTCGAATACATGTACGCCAGTTTAGGAGAGAACCCTTTTCTATTTTTGCTGCTAGATGATAGCATAATCCTGATTTCTAGATTTTTAAACAAGTTTATTTCTGCACTTTGCCTCTTCCCCTCTGTCCAATGTTTTCAAGAGAGGGTGTTGGAATAGGGTAAGACAGATGGAATCTTAGTTGCAAATATTCTCATTTATTTTCATGAGGATTTTAGCCTTCTGTCAATGTTGCAGCTGTCTGAGGAGTCTTTTATTCCCCAGTGGTGTCTCAAAGTGGAGGACTTTACAAGGTTGAAAGCTTTCTGCTTGCCTTGAGATCTGAGGCATCTCTTCTATTCTTGCTCAGCTTCCTTCTGTTAGTTTCCTCACTTGCCTTTTACAGAGCAGGCTATTTTTAATTTTTTCCTTCTAAGTATCTAGTTGTTTTGTTAGTCTGGTGTCAGGACGTTTGTAAGGAAGTACATGTTTTATAATCAGTTCCTAGGTAGGAAATTCTAGAAGATAAATATTGAAAATTAATTGGGAAATAGAGAAACAGCTGTTTAGACATGTCTCCTTGTGTATAAAATATGCTTCTTGAAGAAGAGCAACAGGAAGAATATGTTAGCACCACCATGAGTATTTCTATTTGACTCTTGCCTATCAATGTCTGTTACTTCATCTTGGTGTATTTTTTTTTCAAATTAATGAATTTTTTGTTTAGTTTTTCCCTGCTACTATCGAGTTCGCAGAAAATGTGGTAATTAGTGGCTTTCTCCCAGTGGTGGTCTTGGTTTTGTCCTTATGTGTTTTTTAACTGAGAAGAAAGGGAAAACTTCTGGTTTCCATCACCACACTTACTTTCTTTCTGCCTTTTCCTGGCCTTTTCCCTGCCTTTTCTTCTGTCAGTTGTTCTGTGTTAACCTAGGACCTTGTGCCAGTGTAGTTTCACAGGTAAAGATAACTGTGCTTAGATTCAAAGTCAACCTCTGTTAGCCTGAACCTGTGGCAGTGTAACAACAGGCCTTTTACTAATATTGACATCTAAGGGCCTCAATTCCCCATCTGGAGAAGAGGGTAAGCAGAAAAGGGGACTTATGTGGCCATTTTTTTCTTTGTGTCACTCTGTTAATAGCTGAAGGTCTTTCATCCCTACCTCTTGGTGGTAGCTTCCCTCTTGGGTGGTGTCCTGTCAGTCTTTCTGAAACTTCTCTACCTGCTTTTACTTCAGGTGCTGTCTTTTGACACAGGTGTTTCCAAATAGCTGCTAACAACTCAAGGAAGTGGTTTGCTGTTATTAATCCTCTTTGTGTTGCTTCTGTAGAACTTATATGTGTCTTCCTTCCTCTTGCCCTGCGGGTGTATATTGTTTTTTTGTAACAGCTGCCAGACAGGCTTGTGTGATTGGGCTAGATGTTTAACTTCCTGAACATTTATTCAAGTTTAATGTAAAAGGTGATGTAAAATCAGAATAGTCTTTTCAGGTTGGGTACAACCTTTCTTATTTTTTTCCCCCTTCCTCCAAGATTGTCCTCAGGAAAAATTAAGGGTGTGATTTGTATGTAAATCAATGTAACTTGGCTGTGCTCCTAGCCCTTTGTTCACGCTGGTGCTCATCTGAATTAAAGCTAAACTAGCAGAAAATTACCACTTCTTCCCCCTCCCATATCAATTAAATAAATTGAGTTCTGTGAAGAGGGAGAAAATTGAAAAGGAAGTACTTGGCTGGTCCAGAAATAAAAATGTGTGTGCTGCAATCCCTGATGCTCCTTGACCAAGACAGAGTAGCATGAGGGTTGCTGGGAAATAAAATCTCAAAAGTTCATTAAATAAACAACTGTGGTTCTCAAGGCGAATCACCCGGGCTAAGTGAGAAGGGAGAAGTTGCTGTGTAATTGCTCTGTTTATGATGACAGAACAAGAGGGAATTTGAAACTCATGCTACTTACCTGCTGCTTAGTTAGCTGTCTGCATGCCCACGGGTCCAGTTGGCTCAGACCTTTCATTCTTTTCGCATCTATGTCTGTGTGAAATAGGACATGGGACTTTCTCATCAATATCTAAGCCCTTGATAGCTGTCACGTGTTACTCTTTTATACCAATCAGTAGTGATAGGTAATACTGTCTTATTTACTGCATAAGAGGGAAGTGTTTTGAAAATTAGCAGTGTACTTTCAAGGAGTGGATGGATTTTTTTCTCTTTGCTCATTAGCCCCCTTCTACCTGCCTGCCTCTCAGCTGATCAAATTGCTATGGAATAGGAGTCAGCCATAAGAGATGTCAATGAGAGAGTTGGGTTGGAGAGGAAAGTAGCCGAGCAAAGCTGGTCAGTGTTCAAGGATTACCTCCTCCAAGCCCAAGAGCAAGGTGTCCCAACAAAGAGGTAGGTAGACCATAATGCCAGGAGGCCTGTAGGGATGAACAAGGAGCTTCTGGACACACTTAGATGTAAAAAGAAAGTCTACAGAAGGTGGAAGCAAGGACAGATTTTGTAGGAGGAGTACAAAGATGTTGTCCAACCAGCCAGGAATCAGGTTAGGAAAGCTAAAGTTCAGATAAAATTAAGTCTGTCCAGGGATATCAAGGATAACAAGAAAAGCTTCTACAGATGCATCAGTGATAAAAGGAAGACTAGGCAAAATGTGGGCCCTCTCCAGAAAGAAACAGGAGACCTGGTCATGTGGGATATGCAGAAGGCTGAGGTACTTAGGGGTATTCTTTGCCTCAGTCCTTACCAGCAAGGGCTCTGGTCACACCACCTGGATTGCAGAAGGCAAAGGCAGGGGCTGGAAGAAGGAAGATCATCCACTGTAGGAGAAGAGCAGGTTCAAGACTATCTGAAGAACCTGAAAGTGCTCAAGTCCAAGGGATCTGATGAGGTCCATCTGTGGCAACTGAGGGAACTTGAGGATGAACTTGCAAAGCCACTGTTCATCCTATTTGAAATGGCGGTCTGGTGAAGTTCCTACTGACTGGAATAGGGGAGACATAACCCCCATTTTTAAAAAGGAAATAAAAGGAAACCTGGGAACTAGAGGCATTTCAGGTCACTACTTCGCCCTGCAAGATCATGGAGCACATCCTCCAGAAGGCTCTACCTAAGACACGTGGGAAATGAGGAGGTGTTTTGTGACAACCAACATGGCTTCACCAAGGGCGATTCATGCCCAGTGAATTTTACTGTCTTTACAATTAACGTGTCTTTTTACAATGGGGGTCACAGCATTGCTCCAGAGAAGAGCGACTGATGTCATCTGCCTGGACTTGGGCAAAGTGTCTGACACTCTTGCATGACATCCTGATCTCTAAATTGCAAAGGTACGGGTTTGATGGATGGACCACTCGGTGGATGAGGAATTGGCTGGCTGATTGCACTCAGAGTAGTGGTCAATGGCTCCCTTTCCAAATGGAGACCAGTGACAAGTGATATTCCTGGGGGTTGGTATTGGCACTGGTGTTGTTTAACATCTTTGTCAGCTATGTGGACAGTAGATTTGAATGGACTCTTACCGAGTTTCTGAAGACACCAAGCTGTGTGGTGTGGTTGACATGCTGGAGGGGAGGCCGTCCAGAGGGACCTTGACAGATTTGAGAGGTGGACCCATACTAACCTCATGAAGTTCGGTAAGGCTAAGTGCAAGGTCCTGCACCTAGGTAAGGGCAGTCCCAAGCACAGGTTGGGTGGAGAATGGATTGGTAACAGCCCTGAGGAGAAGGACTTGGGGGTGATGTTTGATGAAAAGCTCAATATGAGCCCGCAATGCGTAGTTCAGAAAGCCAACTACATACTGGGCTGCGTCAAAAGCAGTATAGCCAGCAGGTCAAGGGAGGTGATTTTCCCCCCTCTACAGCATTCTCATGAGCCCCCACCTGTCCAGTTCTAGAGCCCCTGACACAGGAAGGACATGGAGCTAGTTGAGTGAATCCAGAGGAGGGCCACAAAGATAATCAGAGGGCTGGAGCACCTCTCCTGTGAAGACAGGCTGAGAGAGTTGGGCGTTGTCTGCCTGGAGAAGAGAAGGCTCCGGAGAGACCTTAACAGCATCCTTCCAGTACCTGAAGGGGTCTGCAGGAAAACTGGGGAGGAACTTTTTACAAGGGCATGTAGTGAGAGGACAAGGGGTTAACATGTAACTGAAAGAGGACAGATTTAGATTAGATAGTGGGAAGAAATTCTTTACCATGTGGGTTGTGAGATGCTGGCACAGGTTGCCCAGGAAGGTTGTGGATGACGCCTACCTGCAAGTGTTCAAGGCCAGGTTGGATGGGTCTTTGAGCAACCTGATCTGGTGGGAGGTGTCCCTGTCCATGGCAGGGAGTTGGAATTAGATGATTTTTAGTGTCCCTTCCATCCCAAACCATTCTATGATAATTCCTTAAGGTTTGTCCTACTAGAATAGTTCCAGGTGTAATTAGAAAGAACTTGTAAGTGTGGC
Source organism: Heliangelus exortis (assembly GCF_036169615.1). Lineage (NCBI taxonomy): Eukaryota > Metazoa > Chordata > Aves > Apodiformes > Trochilidae > Heliangelus > Heliangelus exortis. The sequence goes on from NC_092424.1 coordinate 50,286,538, forward strand.
AAAATAAATTAAGAAAAAAGTTTTCTTTGATTGTAAACCTAGCAAGGAAAGTTGTCATTTTTCTTTAATAATTGTAGTAGTTTTCTCAGGATGGTATGGATAAAATGAAATACAGTGAGATACAAAACTGGAGATGTGTTCTGTTTGGTCTTCAGGCATATCTTTTAATCATATGTCTGGTTATTAGACTGTATCTTTAAGCTGCTGTTCTCAAAAGATTACCTCTTTGAGTAAACACTTACATGGAAATTTTCACCAAATCCTTAAGGTGACAAAAAATATTTGCCCCCATTAGGATAAATGTGCTTCACTGAAGTAAGAGAAACTTATGAGTGATAGCTTTAGGCAGTGATTTTCTACCTCAGAAACACTACGTTTCAAAAAGAAATAATTTTCTCTGACTTTACTTTTTCAGTTTGATAAAGATTTAGACTGTGACATGTATAGTAATTTTGCATGATATAATTTCAGTGGTGTGTGAAATATTTTAATATACTATTTTCTGAATTGAAGTAATATAGCATGAGCATTTTGAAGTGGTATTGTCTGTAATCAAACACTGAAGCTTTTGAGCAAAAAGAAATACTGTATGTGAAGGTGTAAAGAGGAAGATGGGGACTACTTTAAAAAGCTGGAGAATGTAATTTTGGGCTGGAAAATTTCAAACAAACTAGTTTTTGATTAGGCTTAAATGATTCATTTAGTCTCTTTCATGGTTAGATTATCAACAGAGCAAAAAGAGTATAATGAGTTCCTTTCCTTCCAAGTTCTTCAGTCAGATAAAATTGTGTGAATTTGTAGAAAAGCATGACTGCCAAATGTCTGTGTTGAGCTGACAACTGACTCCTAGACTGGTTCTACTCTTCTGCCTTCAGGCAGACTGTGGAGCTAATGTCTTGTTTACCTTAAAATTTTCTAAAACTTAATTAAGCCTCCAAGGTTTAATTTGCTCTGCTAAAGGCTGTAACTGCTGCTTGTTTTGAATGAAACAAAGTGAAAGAAAAAGAAATTACACTGATAAAGGTTCCTTTCTTGCCTGGAGCCTTTCAGAAAAGCAGAAGCTCATTTTTATGTAGTAGTGGCAAGTCTCTTTTTTTTTAATGACTGCTTCTTACTTTTAAAACTAGAGTTGCAAATACTTCTAGTCACCTTTGCACTAATGATGACTGTAATAGTTGTAAAAATACATATGTGACAATTGTAAAATTTTCAAATTGAAAATTCGGTATTCTGCAGCATTTTCACAACTGAGTGATAAAATATGGACCTGCGCAGAAGCGCCACCATTGTGTGTCTGATGCCAAGCTCGGAGCTGTTACTTTGGATTACCAGCTACCTGTACAGCTCAGTTACTTGATACACTTTGTTCTTGCCTCGTGATAGGGACAAGTTTGGGTTTTTTTCATGTTGTGGTAGAACTGTTTCTGGATGCGTTCATGGAATATCTATCACTTAGGCTGTCGTGGTTTTAGTCTCTGCCTTAGTACACTCACAGCTTCAATGGGTGTGGTTCAAATTTTAAGATCAGTGGAAAGGTGAATTGCTGTTTTGGAGATTACTTTGTATTCTCTTACCAAATTGATGGATACTAGCCCTGTTGCTAAGGAAAGAGTTTTTCTTAAGTCTTTGGAGATGCATTGCAAACTTGTAATGAAACATTTATGGTATTTACTTCATATTAATTCAGTATTTGAGACTGCATTTTAATCACAAACTGGTGCAAGATCAAGAATTATAGAAAGTACCTTAAGTCAGATCAGGATTTATTTTTAAAGAATCAAGTGTCTTTAATTATGTATGTGAAAGCGATGGGATTGAGAAAACAGCTTCTTATGGTTTCTGTAAACAATGTTGATATGGTTAGATGTGTGTTGATGGTAGCAGTATTCACTTTATTTATAACTAGCAATATGCTATTTGGCTGTTAGCTTTAGGGTTCATCAGTTATTCTGCTTATTCCTATTATTGGAAATAACGGAGCACGGATCTCGCAGTCCCTTCCTGTTAACAAGGCAAATACATCCCTGGTCTGTACTCTTCCCCTACGTGTGGGCTTGTGTAGGCACTTCTTAGATTGCTCTTCGAGCCAGCTTACTTTGCTGGAGATTAATTCAGGCTCCCCCTCACCCACCAAAAAAGTACCTAGAGATAAAATAGCCTCTTTGAAGTGTACAGTGAGCAGAGGAGTCGGGAGAAGTTACCGAGGCGGAGAGAGGAAGACGTCTTCCGGTAGGTGGCAGCAGGAACCTGTGGAACTGGGTTGAACTGGAGGTGTGAGGGGACAGAGGAATGAGGATGGGTGTATGATAAACAGATGAAAGTTCACTTAAGATAACTTGCTAGCTTTTAATAAACGATGTCCAGTTAAAGGATTTATATCAGAACTCTAGCTGTTAAAATTGTGATGCAGAACATTTGAGGTCACAAACCAAAAAAGCTCTGCAGTAGTGTTTAAAAAGAAAGCTCTGCAAGTGACAGCAAGCTGCTGTTGTTACCTGTTGTAGGACCTTCTGAGAAGGTAGATTTATTTAGGTTTGTCTTTGTTACCATAATTATGTGGTAAGACTTAAATAAGAGAAAAAAAACATTTTTAAATAATTACATTTTGTGCATAAACAGGTATTGTGTTGGGTGATGTATTTGAGCACATCAAAATTCATGACTCTTGCCTAGTCTTTTACACTGGGACACTGTGCTAAAACGAGTATCTGAACTAATATGTTCATGGGGCTTCACAGACTATAAGTTTAACTGTAAGATTATCAGAATTCACAGCATAACAGATGAGTGCAGTGAGACCAGACCCCTGAAGAGGTGCTTTCAGACTAGATGAGAAACCAGATTACTGTCTCAGGACTCAGTGTGGTGTTTACAGCATAGACCACTGTGGAGTTACATTACTGGATAGTCAATTGTTTGAGGTTGTTTGGTTGAAGTCTTAACAAATACACTCCTCATTATTATTTTCTGCCTGTCAAGTGTTGAGTTCAAGAAGCGCATGCCTCTGGTTAGTATTTTTATCTGAAAGGATTTGTAATTACACAACTTTTAATCCTGGGAGGATAAGCATCTATGGGGGGAAAAAGCCATATTCAAGATAGAGGATGACTCTGTCTTAACCTGATTTAAACCTGTGCCATTGTTTCACACTAAATTAATTCCTGCTTGAGGCTTAAAAAAAAAGTTGCAAGTCAAACTATTTTCATGTATTATTACTACACATTGTTGTATCGTCATATATTTTTGAAATTTGTGCAGTACCATTCTTTGAATGTGTACTACTTGAATAATGTATTTAAATGAGGGAATGCCAAAACATTTAAAGTCCACTTTTGAGTGCATTTCTTTCCATGTCAACACTAGCTCACATGAGCAGCCCTGACTTTAGCTTCTCATTCCTGCCTTGCTCCTCAGTTGCACTGGTATAGCTAGTTAATGTTCCAGGTGGCTATACAGCAAAGCAGATTGTGGAATTTACCATCAGAATAATATTATTTTTAACCTGGATCGATTCCCTGACCAGTCTCATCGTTCAGCTGCACAAGCAATTGTGCCAGCAAAGCTGGGGGATGAGGACTGCTTAAGCTGGTACTGCAGTGGGAAAAAGTGTTGTGCAACTATAACCTATAGCTTAATCTGTGTGTTCTAGATGTTTTGCTGGTATACTTACACTATTCTGGCAAAATACTGCACACCTAGATGCAGCTTTCATAACTACAATTGATTTTGGTTGTGAAATGGAGAAACGGATAATTCTGGGTTTGGCTCCAGTACTTCTATCTTGTCAAAATATAGAGTACATACAATATACAAGATATGACTTATGTATATAAATTATTATTATTTACATGGAAAGTTAATTTGAACTACTATGGGTCATTAGAAAATGGCATTGCAAAATGAAGACATTCTCTTGTTTATTTGTGCTGCCTACATGGAATACATATAATGCTGAGATAGTTGCTTCTATCTTTAACTATGTTAGTATTCCTGCAGATGATGAAGGGCCAATAGCAGTCTTTATTTTTTAAAGGTGAGGGCAACAGGAGGTGTTAAATGAAATTCACAGTTCTTGAGTAGACAGAAAAAGAAGCTAAGAAGCTCTTAAGAGGAAGCTTACAATTTCAGGGGATAAAATGGGATTTCTTAAGAATTCCAGTTTTTTTGGTCACTATGCACTGAAAAAGGTGGTTATGTAGCTATGGGTCAGTTTGGGAAAGAAAGCATCAAAAATGTTTTGGTTTTTTGTCTAGAAACTTGGGCTCTCCTATTACTTGTAAAATTTCCTGCATGCAGGCTATTAGGGTCTTTAAATTTTTTTCTCATCTGGTGGTTCTGTCATTTTACGTGTCAGTGTTCTTGGTGTTGTGCTGTATATGGGGGACAAAAGACAAGTATTTTCCCTTACTTGGAATAGTTAAAGAATTTGTAATTTTTAGGCTTTGGTTTAAGTTTTTTAATTCTGAATTCAAATACATTTATTTGTGTTCAGATGCCATTCAGCTGCAGTAAACCTCCTTGAATCATATTTGACTAATAGACTTTATAGGATTTTTTTTAAAGAAAAGAGTAGAGTATTTCGTATTTTCTCTCTAAGTTGACAAATACCTAAGCTCACATGTGGCTATAAAACAGTTTCATTGATATCATTTGGTAATTAGTGTTTGGAATGCATTGTGCCCAATTCAACTTCCAAATAGCAGTCTGAAACAGGCTTTGAGAATAGGAACAATGAGAAGTCTTTGATTGTGAACAAACCAGTATTCTAAATGCTTTTACCAAATGATGCTTGCAATCATGTAATGTTAGTACCCAACAATTAGAAATTGTTTGAGAAATGTAAGGTAGTCTTACAGTATAAATTGGTATTTTGTCTATTCCTTTAAGATTTTGCTATCCCTATGGCAACAACTGGAAAGAGCTTTTTCTAATTATGCAAAGTTTAAGATTTCATTAAAATGCCGAGGGGGTAGCAGAGGGGATGGGAAGCAGCTCCCAGACTTCTGCATTTTGTGGCTTGGAAAGGAAACACAAATCTGTTCTTTGTAGGCAGTTTTTTGCTGACTCTTGGTAGCTTTCCTAAGCACTGAAGAGACATTTTAATACGGGGGTTTGCTTACGGATGTGTGCAAGAGTGAAATTGCTAAAATGACTGATACTTGAAAAAATTATGCAGTGGATCAGAAGCTATAAAGAACAGTAATACAGAACTTCTAAAATTGGAAAAAGGCATATTCACAACACTTTTCACCACAGTCATGGTTTCCCTTGCTCCTGAGTCTGTAAGAAATGTGTTTCTAACTTCCAGAGTTGTTTATAATGAAGATTTCTTGGTAGGACTTTTAAGTTTTAAGAACTGTCTTTTGTCTCTTTTATTATACAAATTGAGATAAAACCAGATTTTTTTTAAGGCAAATTACATCTATTGTGGATTGTAGAGTTGAAGGAATTTATTGTTACATTAGTTTTTCTATGAAACAGTGCAGGGGCTAGAATGTGAGTTAATGTGCTATACGCATAACTTTACTGTTAACCCAGGTTTAGGAGCATTTCACAATCTTCATTCTAAATCTATATACCTGAAATGGCAGTGTTAATGGTAGATGTTGTTGTTCTGGATTATGTTGTGTTGATTTTTTCCTGGAGGATACAGGATACAGGCCTGTAGCTTGCTTCTAGTGTTGGTGGTATCGATATTGGCATTTAGTTTTGATTTGGCTGGAGCAATCAATCCTGTTAGGACTCATTGCTGGTAAAATGGGATTGAGTTTACTGTACCTGAAACAAGCAAGCATGAATATTTCAGAATATGTTTTAACACTGCAAAATGGAATGGCTGTAGGCTTTATTAGTTTGAAATTTTTTATGATAACCTGTGTTGCATTATAACAAATCCAGTGGATTCTGTGGAAGACTTGCTTTGCATTTTGCTTTTTTTCTTGGATGCTGTCTGTGGCTAGCATCACTAAGCCTCTCATATAGGGACTGAAATTATCATGTATTTTAAACCTATATAGCTCTCAATTATGTGAAAGGGCACAATATGGTCAAAATTTATGCTGCAGTGTTTTTAAAATTTGTCCACATGTGATCTAGTTACTGTTGCACACCGATCAACTGAGCTGCTGTGGCTAACCGAGCTTCCTACCCTGTGGCTCCCAATGAAATGGTTAAAATATCTTGTTCAGTGTCATTAATACTGTTTCATAATAGTAGGAGGTGACAGGCCTTATCAGCTATCTGTAGGCTGTGCCAGATTCCAGAGATACCTGGATTTTATGATGTTTGATTCCCTCTGGCTCACTCACCAGAACTGCTGCTTTTTAAAAAATGTGTGTATGTGTACCCTGGCAGTGTCAGAATGAGGATGTGATACTGCCAGTGGCAAGTTACTGTGTTCTTTACAGCTTGAACATAACTTTAAGGGTAAGGTTGAAAGACTTCTAAGCTCAAAGAAGGTGTAGTTTTTCAATATTTTCTAGGCTGTTGTCTTTGCTTTTGTTTTGAGGACTTCTCATGTAGTGACCAAAAGCAATTGTGTATCTGTCTAGAGACTCAGTGGGCTTTCTGGAAGATGTGTAGGATTAAGAGCAAGCCACAACATTTCAAAATACTTTTAATTGGTTTTTTTTCCACATAAGGAATTAACTATACCACTCATTTAAAATAACTAACCATTCATTTGCAGCATGGTGGTAGCTTTTATTTCATGGAAAGTGTAGCAGTTTCCATTCCTCATTGGAAAGAAGTTGCTTTGTAGGGCAGTGGGGGGGAAATAAGTTTAAAAGTCTATCTGAAACCATTGGGTTTTGGTTTGGATTTGTAAGGTTTTCTTTATTTAGTTTCATAATGACTAATGCCAGTACCAACTCATACAAGCCCTTTTTGATATCTATATGCACTTTCAATTACAAGGTTTACTGTTCTCTTAGTCAATGGATCCAGCATTTATCCACAAAGGCAGAGCAAGATCTGCCAGTTCTTATGACATGGGAAGATTGAGGCTTGAGAATTTTTTCTGAACTTTAATACATGATATTGAAAAACATTTTCCACCGTCTATACTGGCATCTAAAACTTTCCCTACTGTGAAAATATTGTTAGCAGTGGTTTTGAATTTTGGCATTAATAAGTCTGACATTTTAAAATTTGAATTTCAAATATTTAAATGGGTTCTCTGTGATGTCTAGAGAGGAAATTTGTCTGAGCTAGAAAGAAATAAGTCTTACTCAAATGAAACTGAATTCCAATGAAAAGTAAATGTCTAGTTAGTGAAGGGGATTTGAAGGTCTCTGGAAAAAAGTGTGGGCTCCTAAGCTACTTATTTTAAGGATCTGCATAGAGCCTAAAAGTAGCAGATAACTACTTGGCACAGAGGTTTGAATTTAATTCATGCTCAGCATTGCAAAATGTTTTGAGGCTTATAATTTTTCCTAAGACTCCTCTTCATAGCATATTCAGTCCTGTAACTTTAATTTTTCTCTGTGTTTTTCCCTACTTCAGTTTCTTAAGTAGGAAGTTGTCAATACTTTCCTCCAGTTGTGTGTTTTCATAAAATAATCAGAAGTACATTAAAATATTGAAAGCGTTACACACGTATAAGTGAGAATAAATATTTCTGTTTAATATCTTGATCCCTTTGTCCAGATCACTGGTGAAGTGCACTGTCAGTAAGTTTGGAGGTGATACAAATTGGGAGGCAGCATTGATCTGCCTGAGAGGAGGAAGGTTGTACAGGGGGACCTGGACAGGGTGGATTGATGGGCCAAGGCCAGTTGTATGAGGTTCAAAAAGGCCAAGTGATGGGTCATGCAACCCCATGCAACGCCACAGGCTTGGGGAAGAGTGGCTGGAAAGCTGCCCAGAGGAAAAGGACCTGGGGTGTTGATCAACAGCCAGCTGAATATGAGCCAGCAATGTGTCCAGGTGGCCAAGAAGGCCAACAACATCTTGGCTTGTATCAGGAATAGTGTGGCCAGCAGGAAGACGGAAATGATTGTGTCCTTGTACTCAGCACTGGTGAGGCTGCACCTCAAACACTTGGTTCAGTTTTGTGCCCCTCACTACAAGAAGGACATTGAGGTGCTGGAGCACATATAAAGAAGATCAGTGAAGCTGGTGCACAAGTTGTACAAGGAGCAGCTGAGGGAACTGGGTTGCTCAGTCTGGAAAAAAGGAGGATGAGGGGCGACCTTACTCCTCTCTGCAGTTGCCTTGAAGGAGGTTGTAGTGAGGTAGATGATGATCTCCCAAACTACAAGTAGCAGAAGAAGAGGAAACAGCCTCAAGTTGTGCCACATGAGGTTTAAATTGTATGTTAGGAAAAAAGGTTTGTCAGGCACTGGAACAGACTGCCCAGGAAAGTGATGGAGTCGCCATCCCTGGAGATTATTGAAAGACGTGTAGATGTGGTACTTAATGGACATTATTTAGTGGTGTGCTTGGCAGTGCTAGGTTAATGGTTGGACTTGATGATCTTACAGGTCTTTTCCAACCATGATTGTGATTCTTTAATAATTATATTTCTTTAGATACCCATTTTTACTTCAGTTCAGAATACAACTGCTGATATGAAAACACTGAAAAACCTTCCAAGTTAATTAACCGTGCTTTTCAAAAAAGTGTATTCCAGACAGCAGCCATGAATGTAAATGGGCTTCAGAGCACTTGCCAATATATCACTATTATCAAAACAAAGACAAAAGGGCTTTTCTGACTGAGCAAAAGACAGAGCATGACCAGCGTGTTGTAGGATGTGATTATTCTTTCTTTTCATCATTTATGAGGATGCATTTAACTGACTGTCTTGAGCCTGCCATTGCAAGAAATGCTGACAAAATTGAGCGAGTTCAGCAGGAAACAACTTAAGATGGTGAGTGACATATGTAGGGAGGCTGAGGAGACTCACCTTCCTTAATGTGGGGAGCAAAACTACAAGAGGTAAGTCATAGCTTCACAAAGGGAAATCCCAATCAGGTGTATGGAGAAAGTTGTTCTTGATGGGGTGAACAGGCACCTCCGCAGGTGTCCCAACATACGTTTTTCAGTGATTCTATGAAAAGGTAGCTGATGTAATTGCAAACTATTCCAGAGTTGTAGGTCCAAGTTCAGAAAACATTCCAGATCAATATTATTTTGTCAGGGATGCTGTTCAAGGTGGTTTGAGACACAGCAGTCTTAGGTTATATAATTTTAGTCTGTTTGAGGCTGCTTAAAGTGAGACTAGTGCTTCCTAGAACATATTCCTACATGTTTCTTAGAAATTTTTTTGTTGGGTTTTTTTTGTTTAGGCAGTCACTGCATTGCTTTCATATGCAATTCTAGGGGGGAATAAGAAGAGTAGAATATAAAGATGATGCAGTCATACCACTGATCGAATTCTGACTGCAAAACTCATATAATACATGGCCCATAATTCACTGCTCAAATTCAGCTTTTTGGTCTAGCCACACTTAATGGGCCTGTAATTCAGATTCTTAATTACAGTTCTTGGAAAGCAGGTGTAATGTCAGCCTCTCACTCTCAGTTTAGCAGTGAAATCTTTGATTTCAGGATCATGCCATTCCAGACTTGTTCCTAGTATTTCCAGTGTGCCCTAGTATCTATGGGGTGTGATAGAAATGAATGTAGCCTAAACTGTTTAAGCCTATGTAGTAGTTCATTGCTGCTGAAATATAAAGAATAATAACTTTTTAAAAAAATTCAAAAAGATTGTTTTTTTTTTCCTAGAAGGTTAATCACTTGAGTTTGACCCAGAGAAGAGGTCAACAAATACCATAGCCACAGCAAAAATTATATCAGAACTGCAATGTCTGGGAGCACAGTGGAGGGAAAAGGAAAGATACCTGTCTTACTGTAGCTTTCAGTCTTCTCAACTTTTACATTGTATTTTCATCCTAAATCTCTTAAGCACTTCCCTACTAAAGCAAGCAGCATGCAATTGCCAGACAAGTAACTTGCAGTGCAGATCTCACTTCTCATAGGGGAAGATAAACTTAATCTTATCCTCACAGTGAGCAAAAATAGTGTCAGTGGGCTTGTTGAGTGTTACTCATAAGCAGTATGGAAACTGAAGCTAAAAAAAAAACAGATCAGCTAACATGGTTCTTTACTTTCCTGGCTAAGGTAGCTCCTCTGGTTGTGTGCTTCAGGAGGCAGCTGACAGATGTAATAATGCAAATGCTGGAGCTTCATTGTTGTCTGCAACAATGAGTGGCCTTTGTTCTTTCTTTTAAATGGTTAATAGAGATTTTGAGCATCTGTATTCAGAGAATTTTTTTCTACTTCTTCTCCAAAAGTGAAGTAGGTTACATTGTTAAGTCTGAAATGACTTTGGAGAGCTGAAAATTAGTTGGCTGGCTAGCCACTTTTGATTTTTATTGAAGACAGTAGATTTTAGCTTCAGTATTTTGAAATAGTGTTTACTTGGAGGTTAAGGAGGGAAGAATTAATAAAGGCCTTAAATTATGAGTTCTAGACAAACTTAGACAAGTATTTTGCATTACTACATACAAATAAATGTTTTTTAAATCAACGAAGAACTGAGAAGTTATGAATCTTCAAGAAGAGCATGATTAATGTTACCTGTGGAGTCCTCATCTGAATGAGCACAATTCTCTTATCAAAAACAATTTTTTCCCATGCATACTCTTTTTGCCTAAAGGAATTCTTAGTTGTCAGTCTGAAATAGAAGAAAAGTTCTGCTTTTGAGATGTTATGATCAGTATCATTACCATCCTGGACCAATTATTGGAGTTCATTGATTATTTTTAGATTATTTTAATTGATATGATTGAAATATTTGATCTTGAATTATGCAAAAAGTGACCCATTTTATATATTCATATAGATCAGAGAAATGAGAGCACTGTCTGAAAGGAATATGTAGAAAGTAAAGGGAATACTTGGATTTTTTGTGGTTGTTTGTAACAAGTTCATTCGCTACTGGGTGGATGCCAGAGAAAGTGTAATTTGATCACTGAGCCATATTTTGTAGATAGGAGTTTTTGGGGGGACAGCCTGTTCTGTCCATAGGGGAAAAGCTTAATGCCAAAATCTAAAAGCTTTCTTTTACATTATACTCTCTATTATTTTGCTCTAGACTACTGAAATACAGGTATATATATCACATGTGATGCTAAAAGTGTCTGTGTTTGATTTAGTTGTTGTAGTGTTTGGTCAGTAAGTTTTCAGACTATACTTTTGTTGAAATTTGTCTAAATAGTTATTTTGAGAATATTTTGATAATGATTTTGCAAAACTCTTAACATATCATTGGTGAAACATTAAAATCTGATGTGATGCCTGTAACCTTTTCAACTGTTTGAATATTTTCTCAAGTCTCGTATATATGAAAAAGAGTTTTTTGTATTTCGTTGTTTGATTCTTTCAAAGAAAGTCCAAAAGTACTTCCAGTTTCTCTGTGAATGGTATATTTTTTAAATTATTAGCTAGTCTTCCACACCTAACTTATACTGCAGGTAAGATAGAAATACTTGCTTGAAAGATCTTTAAGTGTTAAATTTGTGTTCCTTCCGTTTAGTTTGTAAATGAGAATAAAGTACCAGTTTTTCTAGACATACTTTTTAAAAAACATTCCAAAAGCTTCTTTCCTTGGTACTAAATAATATTATTTTCCTCTAGGGAAGAAGGCAAGCATTACCATTCTGTGAAATAGTTTTTTGTCTTCAGATCATAGCTCTGAGGATGATTTTATCTGGCATAGCTTTTACCAGCCTCAATTGCTCCAGTTGGCACAGGCATTTGATGGGCAGAGCAATGAACAAGGCTGGGAAACTTAATCAAGTTAAATATAGCCTGGGCCATAAAAATGAAATTACTAAATAGACTAAGATGTATTCTGAACAAGTAATCTATTTTCTTTATATAAGTGATTGCTCAAGGGAGAGTGGGGAAGTGCCAGCCCAGGAACCTGATGGAAAGGAAAGAAGGATCTTGAGAGAATCCGGACCTCAAGACTGTTCTAGATGCCTCTTATAATGATGGTCCTAACCATTATACCGCTCCTAGCATGAATCTACATAAATTATCCCTGTGAATATTAGTGTTTCTTTAGGAAACTTGCTATCCCAGGAGTGATAATTCCACAGTGTAATCTTAATTGACTGGTTAATTAATGATAGTAAGTTACAACTACAAGTCAAGCAATTTATAACTCATTTTGTATTTTCATTGAGATGTGAGTGAAAGGATTTGGTTTATCATAATGAAGGCTTAAGCTGTATGTGATTTCTGTGGCTTGAAAAAAAAATTTGTGGTGAGGATGGCACGTGGCCATTAGGAGGGAGCTGTGAGTTGTCATGACTGTGCATGACAACTTAGGAGGAAGTAAAACAGCTTTTTTCCTCCTCTTCTAGTGGAGTGCACTAACAGTCCAAACACACAGCTATGGGCTGGTGATGATACATTTTAATGGCCTGAGCAGTGCCTTTCAGGTAAATAAGGTCACAAATTGCAGCACCAGAACTTCAAACATACATTTGTATGTGATGTATAACATATTTTTACATACAGATAACTCTTCAGACTGCATAGGAAAGAACACTGAAGAACATTAAATATGATGAATTTATTTTACTCTTAAATCACAGATTTTGTAACTTGTCATAGCTTAAAGACTTGCTCAAAATACTATTGCACAAGCTAGCCTTGGTATCTTTTTGCTTTCCTCTGAGCAGGTAACCTCTCCAGAGCCAGTTCCCAAAGTGAATCTTTGAAATACTACATGAATGTAGCTTCAACAAGCTGAATGGTTGTGGTTTTTTTCTGTCCACACTGTATACCAGTGCTGACTGCCACAGATAGCAGAGCCCTATAAATTTTTGCAAAATGTTAGTATTCTTCTCTAAGTGCTTGCTAAATATGGGGAATTGGAGATTTTGACCCTATGACCTGGAAAAATTCTTGTTGTTTCACCAGTTAGAATCTCTGCTATGTTTTAAAATGAGATCAGCAAAGAGACTTAGTTGGTAATACTGTTTGGAAGATAAAGTTCAGAGGTGTAGTGTTTTGTCTAGTGAAATATCATAGGAAGATGATGAATAAGCTGGAGTATGATAAGAGAGAAACCGTCTCTTTGGTTGCATTCCAGTGTGTTAGAAATCAGTGTCCAATTATATTCCTGGCATTACTGTGGAGTTACGATGTTAGACAGGTCTTGAGGGGTGTGTCAGTGAGTTGTCATAAGGCTTGGCTGTGTGTGAGCTTACTAATCTTTTTCACTCTTCATAACTATCCAGGGCTTGTCTTTTGGTTTGGTTGGTTGATTTTTTGTTTGATTGGGGTTTTTTAGGGGTTATTTTTGTTTGGATTTTGTTCATTTGTTCTTTTTTTCCCAAAAGTAGTGCTATTTGATATGGACATGTGCCTAGAGTCTTTATAGTAAAGTTACCATTAATACAGTCTTCTGTGCGGTAGAGGTATCAACTGTTGAAGACAGCACACCAATTTAAGAGACAGAATAATAATTAAAGCAAGATATATTTAAAGTAGGTACTATTTCTAGAGTTAACTGTCATGGTATGACTGAACCACCCTTAAATTTATGAGTAATATGGAGTATCACAACTAGATTTAATTTACTTTTGTTATATTAATTCTTTTTTAAGGTCTTTAGTTCAGTTATTGCATTGGTCTGACTTTCTGTTAGAATATAATGAGCAGCACGTAACATGGCTGTGAGGGCAGAGACCCAGCAGGAAAGTTCTTCATAGGAATTTTATTGCTCATAGTAGCCTTATTGTAGCAGAAAATGAGAATTTGAAAGACATTTTAATTATTATTATTACTGTTGCTATTCTATCGTACCTGTTGTTAGAAGGTCATTTAATTATTTTAGTAATGAGAATTCCTTCAGTTTTAGACTTTTCTTGCATGCCCTGTGAAATGCTGTTGAATTTCCCATTATTGTATGGTTTGAGGAGATTTTGACACTGTGCCATGACAACTATTCAAAAGTGTCAGCATCAGTGTTGCCCTTGCTGCAGTAGCATCAGCCCTTAGAGCCATAGGATGGAGAGATCTCTGACCAGTTAGCAAACATTACAAAGAAAACAAGCTTCTTTTAAGTTTAAGAGCAGAGATGGTAGTTTACTTTAAATCTGCTTTCCAGACCAAGCTTTTTCTTTTTTTTTTTTTTTTTTTTTCCTTCAGCACCTTCTTATGGCAAGAGTTAGCCCTGTCTCCTTTTTACTCCCCTGTAGTTAGGATTATATTTCATCCTCAGTGAGAGGATTGAACTTCTTGGCTTTTCTTCTTTGCTGCCTTCCCCTCTGCCCCACGCTGACTATGTCAATTTCTTAAAGATGAGACCAGGTTTTGTTGGAGTAGGACTTAAGGCTGAAAAGCAAAAAATGGAGACTGACTTAATGAAATCACAAAAATTATTAGAAAAACTTCCTTACCAAATCAGGAAATAGCCTATACCTTGTGAGTTCCTAAATGAGAGAGATGCAAACAGGTTGGTTTTTTTTTCATAGATTGGTTTTTTTTCAGTCAAAACTGCAGGAAAGTTTTGTCTTAATTTTTTAAAATATTGGGGTGAACTCATTCATTTAAAAAATCTCATTGTTCATAACACTAGGTGTGCTATAACAACATTTTAGGTCAATGTTACAAGCAAGCAGTTTCTTTCCTTTAAGAAGAAATGTTATGCATGGATTAGGAAAAAGAACACAGTATTTAAAAGTTTTCTTTTTTAAGTAAGCTTGGATTATAATGGTTTTAAGAAAAGTTAGTTCTCTGAGTCACCATTGCAGGATTTTATTTCTGCTGACAATTTCTGGAATAGAATTTTCAGTTTACTTCTGTAATGCTGTATTGCCCTTATTTTATGTCTGAGTCTCTTAATGAAGCCAAAATGTTGCTGCCAGCAGTTTTCCTTACCTCCTGTTGGTACCCTTTTCTTCTGCATTATATTACTGGCTGTCTTGGCTGTTCACTGTTGAATTTGTGCCTTTGATTTTCCACTGGTGTATATATAACTTTATTCTGGATGTCCTGCTGCTGGATTCAGAGTTCAGCAGCTGATGACAGTGCTGTTTTCATTCCTTAGGGTTGCATCTGTCAAAATAACTTGGAACTCCTTTAGGCTTTCCTTTAGCAAAGTGCATGCTGAGTCTTTTTTATAGTTCCATTGCAACATCAGGAACTGGGGAAAAAAACCCTTTTAATCTGTTTGTACCATTGAGGCCACATGAGGTCTCTGTTCTTCCCCTTTAGACTCCTTAAGGTTAATTTTAATTTAATAATTGTCAAAAATATATTTGAGCTCTGTAGTAGGTTTTTCTTGTGTAAGTGATGATTGGAGTAAAACCTTAATATTCATAGGATATAAGTGCATTTTTCATATGCTGTATGGTCAGTGAAGTCATATCAGTTGCCTGTTGTACTTGAAACTGAAAGGGGGAAAAAAGACTTTGAATGTGGTCATATAGAATGCCTACAGTGTGTGTATATTTATATATTACTCTGTGAATTAAAATATTTTCATTTCTTTTCCTCTATACCTACAGTAAATCTAGTCTCACACTAGAGAGATTTGCCACATTGACATGATGCATATATACAAAAATTTCTTAGTAACTTCAGTAAGTAGATAAAGTAGATGTCAATTCTAGCTCTTCCTGCTTCAACTGCATCCATCTTCTTTTTGGTTGTAGGCCACCAAAAGTTTACAGTACAGTAGTAAAGTAAAAATAAACCATGTCCCAAGTATTGCATGCTACCAGCAAATAATTGGAGTTTGCAAACATTTAGTGTCCATAAGTAACCTTTATGTCCATAAGTAATTTTATGACTTAGGAATATGCACAAAAGCTTCTTTGCAGAACTTCTTTGAATTTTATAGTAGTAATCAGAATGCTTTGCAGTCTCAGAGTAATAAATGGAAATTGTGGTCATTGTGTGCTTTATCAAGACTACAGACACTGAAAAATGAGCTGAAATACAAAATATTTCATTGAAAAGAAGAATTGGGCTTATGATACAGAACTTTCTTCTGGTTTTAAGTATTCTAAATAACGTTTCTTAATCTTTTATCTGTGTTTGTCATTATAAAAGCGCATGCATGAATTTTTTTTCCCCACGCATTTTTTGCTGTAAGAGGTGTGAAGGTGCTGTTTTGCCAATCTGATTGATTAATTGGGCAAAAGATGGAAATCTGTAAAAACTAAATACAGACCTTAAGTATGGTACAGGGAATTTGAGAATTTACTGTTTTATTAATGTATAGTGTATTGTGGTATGGGTTACTTTAATGAAGGTTAGAGAAATTGGAAAAAAAGACGTCTTAGGATTATAGGGAGGTTGACTGTTCATTTAGCAATATGTTTATTGGACTATTCAAAATAGGAAGGGTGGAAAAGTGGCATTTGATACTGAGCTAAGGCAAACCATTTTCCTTCTTGTTAATATAATCCAATTCTGTATTTTTCAGCACTTTCTGTCATCTTACCAGCATTGAATCTTAATTAGAGAAACATTGCAGTGCAGTTATCATTGATTAACAATGGAATTCCTTAATTGCTTTATTTCCTGGCCTTTTTTCTCTGCTGAATAATGTTTTTCTTAATAGTTGGTAAAAAGAAAATGTAAGATCAATAGTGTTTTGTCACTGCTCAGATTTGTCTAGTGTTCTAAACCACTGAAGAAATAAACAGCTGTGTGTTTTTAGTGAGGCATGGATTCATTTCTTACATTGCGCTACTTCTGCCACAGAGCTGACTTTTTCAGAGTTTAAGTATGTAAGATTTCAGAGCAGTGCCAACACAGCTTGACAGTTTCTGAAGACATGTATTTTGAACAATTGGGCACGGAATCTCCAGTCACTGTTAATGCAGGAGGAAGGCAGCTGCTAAAGGTGCTTTTAGGGGAAGATGTGAAGCCCCATTGTGTGCTCAGGGGCCTCCTGTCTGGTCTGGCTGTAGCTTGTGTGCTCTGCCTGGATCATCAGCTCATCCTTTGGGTCTGATATAGTGAACAGCCGTTTGCTCTAAGACCTTAGGGACTCCTACATTATTTGTTTTCAGACCTTTATGAATTGCTTGCTTTAAAAAGGTATAAATACAAACAGATTTAGCATCATTTTTAACAGCATGTGTACATACTGAATATGGTGCCAGCCAAAGGAGCTGTATTTAGTACTTGAAATTGTGTTTAAAGACTATTTCATTACTTCCTTTTAACTTTTTTTTTTTTTCAATTTTCATCATTTATTTTAATCATTTTAGTGATAACATTTAATGTAGCTTTTCTCTGTAATAGAGTAAAGCCTGATAGAAAATAATTTACCACTTTTTGTTTCAGATGAGGTATTTACTTTGGCCAGGGTGATGTTTCTCAGTTATGTATGCCAAGATTTACTGCTTCAGATGGCTCTTGAACACTGTGGTTTTTCAGATGCATAATAAAGGTATTCAAAACAAAATATTTTGGTCCTCAGCTTCTCCAGTGTTGCAGTTTCTGATGCCTCTTAGGTGTGTCTAAACTTCAGTATAAAATACGATCACAGCTTGTGGTCCATGCTCCCTTTGAAGTAGTGATAGCAGCAGCCACAGGGTGCCTTATATAGCAGCTGTCTTCAATATTTCTCTATGCCTTTGAGATGGCACTCTTAGTGTACGCAGGGTAAATTTGTGGAGGGTTAGTTAGGGTATCTTGTTTTCAACTAAAATCATACTGTTCATATTCAACTGTTCATATTCAACTAAAATCATACTGAACACTGTTAGTGTTCAAAGTGTGCTCACTTCTTTCGACTTCTGTGGGACTCACAGAATCCTGTCTTGCCCGATCCTTTCCCAAATCTTCATACTGGTCACCTCTTTTCATATCAATTGTTGGATCTGAGTGGAACCAGATTTCCTAGCTCTCAAATAGTTGAGCTGCTCTGCCTCTGTTTAATAAAGTTCACAAAGAGAAGGGAAGCTGAACATGCACGGTCATCTAAACAGAGTATGTGTTACAGAGAGAAATACCATGACCTTAGTTTCCAGTTCTAGCAGTCTGGGCTGGTACTTGTACATAAGTTTTGAAGTTGTGGTACTGTTTTAAATAGTGGAATAAGGTGTTGTATTGTGTTGTTATAATGTACACTAATTAAATCATGGGTAGGGTTATGACCTGTGTTTTGTAGGAACATCTCTGAAAATTTTCTATTCTTGCCTGTATTTTTAATTATGTATTGTGATTATATTGGAGAAAACAGTATTTATGTGTCCTGGAATATTCTTAGGAGTTCCAGTCTTCACTGTTTTATTAGCTAATAAGTTGTTTTATCCCATATATAGTGAATATAGATGGAGTCTTCAGTGTAACATACACTTTGAGTTGGTTTAGTTCTCTGTTGTCTTCTCTCCTTCTCTGTTGTCTTCTCCCTTTCCCTTTTTTTTGGTGGTTGTGATATACTCTTCTTCATAACTTCATACTTTCCTTCAAAGGAGAAAAAGAATTAGCTGGAGAAACCTGAGTTGTTAAGACTAGAAGGAATGATTCTGTGATCTCAGAATATTTCTTAAGTATGTTGAGTGAAAAGCAGGTAGACTACTGGTAATAAATGCTGAAACATAGAAATTTATGTATTTCTAGCCACAATATTCTGATGGTAGACAGTAACAGTGATGCTAAAGGTAACAGCTGAATGAACACTACCTTTCTATTTTTTATGTAGACTTTCATGTTTTAAATAAGAAAAATGGAGTTATTAAAACCATTGATTTTAATACCTTGATAATTAAAGTATTTTTTATTTTTAGTGTATTTTTGTTGTCAATTTAAAAACTAACAAACTGATGAGGTGTGTGTAAATGGACAATTTTGAAAGTTGACAGAAATCTTGTGAGGGGAAAAAATAACAAAAAATTTCATAATTGGAAAAGGGGATTGTATTGTTTTCCTTTTAGTTGGATTTTGTTACGTCAGAAGTGTCTGCTTTCAAGTGTCTTAAAGTTTTTCTTCCTCTTCCAGAAAATGCTGGGGCAGAAGAGATGAGTACTCCCTTTACTAAGGCCTAAAACTGCCTGTTGAAAGACAATCCTGACCAGGCAATATACGAATGGCCCAAGGAAGCCAGCAAATTGATATTCAGGTTTTACGTGACCTGCGACAGAAGTTTCCTGAGGTTCCTGAAGGTGTTGTATCCAGATGCATGTTACAGGTCAGTGTTCCATTAATGACTGTACAATTAAGCAGTAATGCTTATTTTAAGATTTATGTGTGGATGTCTCCTTTGAAAGCAGATTGTTTGTTTTTGAGTGAGACAAAAAATAAATGGCCAGTTTCTTAGTTACACAGCAGGCTAAGTGTTAAATTGGCCTCTCTTTTTTGGTGCCTGTAAATCAGTGTGTGGATCTGTGCATGGAGACTGCCACCTCACCAATCAGTATGCTCTTGCCTTTTGGCCATCTCGAGAGCCGGAACTAGGTTCAACAAGGCCAAGTGCCGGGTCCTGCACTTTGGCCACAACAACCCCATGGGGAGCTCCAGGCTGGACACAGAGTGGCTGAGAGCAGCCAGGCAAAAAGGGACCTTGGAGTCTGGATTGACAGGAAGCTGAACATGAGCCAGCAGTGTGCCCAGGTGGCCAAGAAGGCCAATGGCATCCTGGCCTGTGTCAGGAACAGCGTGGCCAGCAGGTCCAGGGAAGGGATTCTGCCCCTGTACTCAGCGCTGGTGAGGCCACACCTCGAGTCCTGTGTCCAGTTCTGGGCCCCTCCGTTTAGGAAGGACATCGAGGTGCTGGAGCAGGTCCAAAGGAGGGCAACTGGGCTGATGAAGGGACTCTAGCACAGATCCTATGAAGGAGAGGCTGAGGGAGCTGGGGCTGTTCAGCCTGGAGAAGAGGAGGCTCAGGGGAGACCTCATCACTCTCTACAACTCCCTGAAGGGACAGTGTAGCCAGGTGGGGGTTGGTCTCTTTTCCCAGGCAACTCTCAGCAAGACAAGAGGGCACGGTCTCAAGTTGTGCCGGGGGAGATTTAGGTTGGACATTAGAAAGAATTTCTTTACTGAGAGGGTGATCAGGCATTGGAATGGGCTGCCCTGGGAAGTGGTGGATTCTCCATCCCTGGAGATATTTAAAAAGAGACTGGATGTGGCACTCAGTGCCATGGTCTGGTAACTGCAGCGGTAGTGGATCAAGGGTTGGACTTGATGATCTCTGAGGTCCCTTCCAACCCAGCCAATTCTATGATTCTATGAAAAGGAGAAGTGCAAAGCCAACTTGCATCCAGCAGGGACCATTGAAGGCAGTGTGCCACAGATACACATCAGCGCCTCTGCTTTCCACCCCCAGCATGTAGAGACAGTGCTGGTGACAATGCACATCTCCTGCAGCAAGAAACCTAGGAGTGTAACAGGAGTACACCCGCATTCTCTTTCTGAGTCAGTGTGAATCAGGCAGGACCAGGGGGTTGTAGCCTGACATCCACTGTGTTAGACAGGAGTGGGTGTCGTGCACTGGTGTGCTTCTGCCTTGACCTTCCCAGGCTTTTGGCTGCCAGATGAGCTTGATATATTTTAGTGAAGCTTTGGAGTCAGTGCTGCTAATCTATGGATTTCTGCTTGGTTTGGAAGTAACAAAGCATTTTAACTACTATTGAAGTTAAAGCTAAGGCTACAGACTGCCCCATCATCCACTTCTGCCTCCAGCTGTTTTCTATAATGCTGCTGTCAGAATATTTATGTGCCCGTATTTAATATATTTAGTTCCAACTTCTGATAACTTAATATGCTCATCCATAGCCTGGCATATGGACACCTGAATGCCTACAGATAACAAGTGCTGATAGACTTAGTTAACGGTGTCACTTGAACGTGTTTGTTTTGCATTTTCCAATAAAGCAAAAACATCTATATTGATTGGATTTTTTTCATTGTCTAAAATACTAAAGCTTTTGAGTACTCTGGATAATAAGAGAATTGTCTAAATACTCATCCTTGTCATTAGTATGGTGATACACAGCTTGATTTGAAAAAGATGGGTCACGAGTTCACGAGAAGGTGTCTGTCTATAGCCTATGTCTAGTACATATGTGGTTTAGGTACAATTAGAGTATGAAGAATGCTGATGTCTTGCTTTTTATATGTATCTTTATACATAAAATTACATATCTGTGTATACTTACATATATGTAGTCACATACATGCATCCAGTGTTTATACTGTTGATAGTAAAAGTGGGACTGTGCCAATTTACTATTCATATTTTTAAGACTTTGACATGACTTTCAGTTCACACTAAAGTAAGAAGCTGTACAGTCCTTTGAGAGAACTGTTTTTTATTTGCAAGAGGGCAAAATTCTGCTTGGGCCTTGTGAGGTTTCAGGCCTTCTCAACCCATTCTCTCCGTTTAGCTGAAGACTATTATTTAACTGAACCAGACTATAAATTGCCTGTATGTGTTCTCAGAATTGTACACCAGCATTTTTATATTAGTTCTCTGTAGGACTAATCTAATTCTTACACTACAAGTGCAGCTTAGTTCTTCAAACATGAGAACTGCTTATCAAGTAATGTCAATGGAATTGTCAGTGAATGGATCAATAATTACCTTTTCAGTGTTATTCTTGATAAGGTAAAACCTAGTGCTTGGCTCTCAGGACACTCGGCAGTCTGCATAATTTTGGGCACAGTGGACTTTTTAATTGCTTTTTTTTTTTAAGAAAAAGGAACTGTAAACTGAATAAAAGATTCTGTACGTCCCATACTTTGACAGAGATGGGAGGAGGGTGTAGATTTTGAGTGGTTTTGATCAGTTGATATTTCAAAAATTCTATATGCTATTTAATGTCCCATATGTGCAATATTATTACATTAATTCATTAAACTAGAAAGCTACCTTTCTCATGTTAACTGAGAGCTTTTAAGACTCACCAACAAAATCCTGTCTGCCTGACTATACTACTCTAAGATAGGGTGGGTTGTTTTGTTTTGTTTCTTTTTTAATTAAACCTAACTCTTTAAAGCAAAAAAAATTTTTACTTGGTCTGTCAGTAAAGACTGGAAAGCAGAGTTTGAGAGCACTTCTGCATGTTTTTGCTGTACTGCTGGAACAGTGTCTGAATCTTAAGTTCTGCCTTCTTAATAGTTAAGTGTGGCAGATGGAATTTCTGATAAATGCCGTAACTGTGGTTTAGGTCAGAAATAAGTACTTAAGGATGTGATTTGGTTGAAGAAATGCTGCTTTCGCCTTGCCCCCGTAGTAGCTGATGTGCATCACATGTCAGGAGAGATCAGAGAAGTGTAGAATGGTTTGGGATGGAAGAGACACTAAAAATCATCTAATTCCAACCCCCTGCACAGGGACACCTCCCCCTAGACCAGGTTGCTCAAGGCCCCATCCAACCTGGCCTTGAACATTTTCTGGTAGGGGTCATCCACAACCTTCTGGGCAACCTGTGCTGGTGTCTCACTGCCCTCATAGTGAAGAATTTTTTCCTGCTATCTAATCTAAATCTATCGTCTTTCAATTACGTGTTAACCCCTTGTCCTCTCACTACATGCCCTTGTAAAAAGTCCCTCCCCAGCTTTCCGGCAAACCCCTTCAGGTACTGGAAGGATGCTGTTAAGGTCTCTCCGGAACCTTCTCTTCTCCAGGCTGAACAACCCCAACTCTCTTGACCAGCCTTCGTAGAAGAGGTGTTTCAAGAAGGAAACCTAAAAGAGTTTAAATAATGATATTGACAAAAGTTACTTCAGGTCACTGTGAATTGTGCAGGAAAACTATACAGAACCACAGTCCTTTTATTTGATTTTTTTTTTTTTTTTTTTTTAGTCACTTTCAGCTTCTTTTTAAAGGCGGGATTATATCATTATGAAAAAACTAAGGATAAAGATTATTCATATGTCTTGACACAAGTAGGCCCCACTGTTGAAATATCTTAACAATACCTAGCATACTAAAAACAGAGGACCAGCAAAAATCTAGTAGGATGAAACCTAAGCCCGTGTAATGTAGAAGTAAAAACATTTTACTGCTTTCTTGGGCTGACAGCAGTGAATGTTCCTGAGAACATTTGCATCTCTCCATTCTTCCCAGCAAGCCTCCTGCATTCAGCTTTTCCTTTCTCCTCACATAAGGGAGTTGCTGCAGTGTCCACAGTCTGTGGATGTTGTCCCCCTTTGGTTTTTTGTTTGTTTTTTTTTTTTTTGTCTGGAGCATTCTAATAACCACCTGCTCCTCAAGTCTAAGTCCTCTCCTTGCTTTCTTGTTTCCCTCCAACATTCTTATTCTTTTTTTTTTTCTTTCTCTTTCAGGGTGCCAACATTTTAAACTCAATTGGGACATGGGCAGAGCTAAGATGAGGGGTATTGTTTTGCTGGAATATGCTCAGTTCTGCCATCAACCGGTTCTCTGATCTATAAAGAGCTAGAAGCGGTTGAAACTCTGCCTCTGCCAGCCAGAAGATGCCAGAGGTTCCATGTGCCCCTGTTTTCCCTTTGAGTTCTCCAATTTGCTCATTGACGTCACTGAAATTTTGGAACTGATTGAATGCAGTCTTAAAAAAGAAAAAAAAATTGTCCCAAGAAATGCATTCAAGCTGAATGTAAGGGCCTTGCAAGCTTGGCCTGTTCATTTTTTGTTTGGTACTTTTGGCCTTTTTGTTAATAATTTTAATTCACTCAAATTCATGCAAAATCTGCCTTTAAAATCTCTGTAGCTTGTTTTTCTGTGGCATCCTATCTTTTCCCCTTTTCTGGCTCCCTTTTCACCTTTGCAACAAATATAAGTCTATTATTCTTTTCTTACCCACTCTTCTGTCAATGTGTGAATCCTTTCTTCACTACTAACTTGCCCAAACTAGAGCCAATACACATACCATCGATTTGACCCATTTTCATATCTCTCTTTTCTGCAACACTCCTTACATACAGCTGTCTAGCTAGATAGCCTTTAAGGGAATCCTGTTATTTTAAAAGGTTTTGTGGCTGGTTTGGATTTTTTTATTTGGTGTTGGGTTTTGGTGTTTTTTAAGAATTCAGAACTACATCTGGCCTGTATGAACACATAGTTTTGGTTTTATGGGTGGAGTTTGCCTTTTCCTCCCACTTCCTTGTCTGTTATTTTCTTAATTTTTCTTTTTTTAAACTGTAAGGTAGGGACTGTCTTGCTATGTCTTCACAACATTCTCTATGATCTCTCATCCTGGTTGAAGGATGAGAGTAACTGACTGCTATTTTAACAAAAATAAGTTGGTGCAAAGCATGTAGCACGGGCCAATTCATCTCGCTTGTGTTATTTGATAGCTAACTGATAATGTGACTACTTGGCATATGCAATTTTTTTTTTTTTCTCTTGATCATCCACACATTCTTTCCAGTAACTGCTTCTGCTGGATGAATTTGACACCTATTTATTTCTAATAACACCTGGGCCTCAACAAGTGCTCTTCTGGCTGCAAGTATTAAACTTAAGTTATTGGGATGCGCAGGTGGGGGAGGCGCGAGAGTTCTTGTAAGAGAAATATGAACAGAGCACAGTATTAAAATTTGATGCTACTGGTGCATGTTCACTCTGTTCCAAAAATTCTTATGTAGGAAAGTTAATTGGGAAGATCTGAGCACAATATTACTAAACACGTGGAAAAGAGAAGAGGGATTAGCAGTTTACTCATGAAATGTTCTTAAAATGCCAATTAGCTTGGTTGTGGGTTTTGTTCTAAGTCATCCTTTTACAGATTTTTATAAAGTAACTTTATGCTAATGGAAGTGTTTAAAGTTGTGCAAGCAGTGATTTAAAATGAAAATGTAAATGTCCCCTGGGTTTTCCAATAGTAGTTTCATCTTGCAAAGGTGTAATTGTACTTGTATAAACTGAATTTTTAAATTACTTCTGAAGATATGTACAACTCTTGGGTTCAGCGTGTTTCTTCTCTGAGTAAGATTCTCTTTCCATTTTCAGCGGGCAATAATGAATAACTAGTATTGAAGTGCCTGGGCAAATATTTAAATACACATGTATTTTGTTTTCAAGTTATTAACCAGTGACATGTGGGTGCCATTAATGCATTCCTTCTGACATCTTCCTCCTCAAGCAAGAGACTTGGTCGTTGCTGAAGATCATTCTGAAACTGAGAAGGAATAGCAAAGTATTAAGCTACGGTGTATCATAGTGCATGGAGTTAGCTTGTCAGGGCCCAAGATCTCTCTGTCATTGCTTCAGCAGCATTGCAGATCCTTACCCTTGATGCCAGTGACTGAGTCACTTGTTTGCAAAATAGTAAGCTTCACATGCAAGCCCCTTGTGAATGTGTTGCAGCTGTCTAGCCAACAAACTAAAGCTTTCTGTTTGATGGTACAGTGCTAATTTTTCAATGATGATGAGGTCCATATATATGTATATATATATCCGTCACAATATTTTATCATTAATGTCAAATTTTCATCTGTTTTTTCTAGAATAACAATAATTTGGATGCCTGTTGTGCAGTTCTCTCTCAGGAGAGCACAAAATATCTCTACGGTGAAGGAGACCTAAGTTTTTCGGATGAATCTGGGATTCCTGGACTACGAAATCACATGACATCTCTTAATTTGGATTTGCAATCACAGAACGTGTATCACCATGGAAGAGAAGGAAGTAGAATGAATGGAAGTAGGACTCTCACTCACAGTGTTAGTGATGGGCACCTTCATACCAGTCAGTCCAACAATGAACTGTTTCAGCAGGAGCCACACACAGCACCTGTGCAGGTTCCGCAAGGATTTAATGTCTTTGGGATGGCTAATACAGTTAGTACTTCTAATCCAGGGCCACATCTTGGATTTCACTTAGGCAGCAAAGGAGTATCTAACTTGTCTCAACAAACACCCAGATTCAATCCCATTATGGTAACTTTAGCCCCAAATATTCAGCCTGGTCGCAATACCCCTACGTCTTTGCACATACATGGTGTACCTCCTCCTGTACTTAACAGTCCACAGGGAAATTCTATCTATATTAGGCCTTACATCACAGCTCCTAGTGGTACCACTCGACAGACACAGCAGCAGCCAGGCTGGACATCTCAGTTTAATAATCCCATGCACCCTCAGCAAATCTACCAGCCTTCGCAGTCAAGTCCCTGGACTACTCTTCCTACATCCAGTACTACGTCACATACCTCATCACAACACTCAACGCAGCCGAATCAGCAAGGCCACCAGACTTCTCATGTCTATATGCCTATCAGTTCTCCTACTACTCCACAAGCACCTATGATTCATTCATCTGGTAGCTCACAATCCTCTACTCATGGCCAATACAACATTCAGAATATATCCACAGGACCTCGCAAAAACCAAATTGAAATCAAACTTGAACCACCGCAAAGAAACAGTTCTTCTAAGTTGCGTTCAACTGGCCCTCGCACCTCTGCTACTCCCTCTTCCCTCAACAGCCAGACATTAAGTAGAA